>NC_143023.1:45128866-45428866 GCF_057628025.1 Oncorhynchus mykiss | reverse complement strand
CACCTGGGAGGATTTGACAACCTTGCTCCACTTGTCATGATTGCAACATTGAAGGACATGATAAATTAATGTTCATCACTCACCACATTGTCATAAAAAAATATTAAAGTTTTAAAACAACAGGAATCCTAGGACCTTTCGTGAGACTGTGGATACGGACCCAGATCTGTTTTGTTATGATCGTCCATTCCCCTAACCACCTACTGTCTCTCAGTGTATTAACCATGATCTCATCTGCATGAGAGACAAAACTGTTCTGGCTTCATTTAGCATGGCCAAGCCAGCTCATCCAACTGGCCTTGTGCTGTCCTCCTGACTGTTGAGGCTGAGAGAGCACAGGAGCCAATCACAATGTTTCACCACATTCCCATTTGTTCTCTTGCAGTTTTAAGAAATTATGATAATGATGCCGACAATGACAATGTCCCAGAAAAGGTGAGTACAGATGTCGGGAAAACACTCAAAGTTAAGGGCCACTATTCTTGGTGTGAAATGTAACAATGTTTTCCTCTCGGTCTCAACAGCCAGAGAAAATCAAAAGGGAAACTCTGTCCATCTTGACCAAGCTTGAACTGTCCAAAAAAGATGCTGACAAAAAGACTGGTAAGGAAACATTTTTTATTGTGTGCTTTAGTATTTATTTATTTGTCAATTTTATGTATTATATACTTTAAAAATAAGCCCTTCTATTTGTGCAACGTTTTCCCATATTCTCTTCCACAGACATAATGGAGGAGCTTGGGTTGGGTGATGTTGATGATCTTGAAGGTAATTTCACAACTAAATTAGTAAATTTACCAAGTTCAATACCTTGAATCTACCATATAATTAATGTTAACAATTTCTTTCTTTCATTTAAACACTTTTAAGAAGCTAAAAAAAATATTGCAGGTCAGTGCATACCTCCAGTAGGAATAGATTCAATGTTTTGTGATTCTATATAGTTTTTCTACTTGTAGTGCTACTTCATCGTCTGAAATGATTGACACTTGATGAAGATGAGCAATAATGACTGTATCAAATAAATTATTCAAATACTGAGCTATGTGGTATGCAAAAAAAGGTGCAATTATAATAATTATTAATGTGGATGCTACTATGATTACGGATTATCCTGAATGAATTGTGAATAATGATGAATGAGAAATTTAGTGTCAAAGATAATACCCCCCAAGTAATGCTATCCTTCCCTGTCATTGGTAATGGTGAGAGGTTAGCATGTCTTGGGGGTATGATCTTTGACCCTCTGTAACTTTCTCACTCATCATCATTATTCATTCAGGATTATCTGTAATCAAGGTAGCATCCATATTAATGTATGAGTGTTTAGAAACGTATAGCTTTCTTATTTACAAAATGACAATCCATTATTTACCATTCATTTCTTTTGGGCCCGAAATAATCTGAAACGCAACCAAAACGAACTGCAAATGCATCCAACAAGTTAACAACCTCTTTAGGATCGGACCCTTTTTTTAAATGTTTGCTTAAAATGACATACCCAAATCTACGGTTCAAGTCGGAAGTTTACATGCACCTTAGCCAAGGTACATTTAAACTCAATCTTTCACAATTGCTGACATTTTAATCCTCGTAAGAATTCCATTTTAGGTCAGTTAGGATCACCACTTTATTTTAAGAATGTGAAATGTCAGAATAATAGTAGAGTATAATTTATTTCAGTTTATTTCAACAACTGTTTACAGACAGATAAGTTAAATTATCATTCACTGTGTCACATTCCTAGTGGGTCAGAAGTTTACATACACTCAATTAGTATTTGGTAGCATTGTCTTTAAATTGTTTAACTTGGGTCAAATGTTTTTGGTAGCCTTCCACAAGCTCCCAACAATAATTGTGGTGAGTTTCAGCCCATTCCTCCTGACAGAGCTGGTGTAACTGAGTCAGGTTTATAGGCCTCCTTGCTCGCACACACTTTTTCATTTCTGCCCACACATTTTCTATTGGTTTGAGGACGGGGCTTTGTGATGCCCACTCCAATACCTTGACTTTGTAGCCCTTCAGCCATTTTGCCACTACTTTGGAAGTATGCTTGGGGTCATTGTCCATTTGGAAGACCCATTTGCGACCAAGCTTTAACTTCCTCACTGATGTCTTGAGATATTGCTTCAGTATATCCACATCATTTTCCTTTCCTCATGATGCTATCTATTTTGTGAAGTACACCAGTCCCTCTTGCAGTAAAGCACCCCCACAACATGATGCTGCCATCCCCGTGTTTCACGGTTGGGATGGTGTTCTTCGGCTTGCAAGCCTCCCTTTTTCCTACAAACATAATGATGGTCATTATGGCCAAACAGTTTCATCAGACAAGAGGACATTTCTCCAAAAAGAACGATCTTTGTCCCCATGTGCAGTTGCAAACCATAATCTGGCTTTTTTTATGGTGGTTTTGGAGCAGTGGCTTCTTCCTTGCTGAGCGCCCTTTCAGGTTATGTTGATATAGGACTCGTTTTACTGTGAATATAGATGCTTTTGTACCTTTTTCCTCCAGCATCTTCACAAGGTCCTTTGCTGTTGTTCTGTGATTGATTTTCACTTTTCGCACAAAAGTATGTTCATCTCTAGGAGACAGAACGCGTCTCCTTCCTGCGCGGTATGACGGCTGTGTGGTCCCATGGTGTTTATACTTGTGTACTATTGTTTGTCCAGATGAACGTGGTACCTTCAGGCGTTTAAAAATTGCTCCCAAGGATGAACCAGACTTGTGGAGGTCTACTTGTTTTTCTGAGGTCTTGGCTGATTTATTTTGATTTTGCCATGATGTCAAGCAAAGAGGCAATGAGTTTGAAGGTAGGCCTTGAAATACATCCACAGGTACACCTCCAATTGACTCAAATGATGTCAATTAGCCTATCAGAAGCTTCTAAAGCCATGACATAATTTTCTGAAATTGTCCAAGCTGTTTAAAAGCACAGTCAACTTAGTGTATGTAAACTTCTGACCCATTGAAATTGTGATACAGTCAATTATAAGTGAAATAATCTGCCTGTAAACAATTGTTGGAAAAATTACTTGCACAAGGTAGATGTCATAACCGACTTGCCAAAACTATAGTGTGTTAACAAAAAATGTGTGGAATGGTTGAAAAATGAGTTTTAATGACTCTTAAGTGTATGTTAGCTTCCGACTGTATTTGCCTGTAGCTCAGGACCTGAAGCAAGGATATTCATATTGTTGATACCAAAGGATACACCTTGAAGTTTGTGGAAATGTGAAATTAATGTAGGAGAATTTAAGACATTAAGTCTGGTAAAAGATAAAACAAAGAAAAAAAAACGTGTCGCGCCCATCTTTGAAATGCTAGAGAAAGGTTGCAATGTACTGTTCCAGGTTAGGCGCGTTTTCGATTTTGGTCACGAAAATTTTGGCAGCAAAGTTCTGCACAGTTTTAGTCTGATCCAATGAACCACTGCATTTCTGTTCAAAATGTTTTATCAAGTCTACCCAAATATGCCTAATTTGGTTTATTGATACATTTTCAAGTTCATAACTGTGCACTCTGCTCAAACAATAGCATGGTTTTCTTTCATTTTAGTAGCTACTGTAAATTGAACAGTGCAGTTTGATTAAGAAGAATTTAAGCTTTCTGCCCATATCAGATATGTCTATGTCCTGGGAAATGTTCTTGTTGCTTACAACCTCCTGCTAATCACATTAGCTCAACCGTCCCGTGGGGGACACACTGATCCTGTAGAGATTTTAAGAGCCACAAGCTTATTCTAGTCATTGCGTGCAAGAAATATGGATCCAAATACTAAACCTTTGACTACTTTATAAGAATCGGGGGGTGTCAATAAATTAGACTTTTACATTTTTGACTGAAAAAAGGTACTACTTGTTAACTTCTTACGGATTAAATCCCGTTAATGGGATCGATTTGACAATAGTCAGTGAAAGTGCAGGGCGCCAAATTCAAAACAGAATTGAAATTCCTCAAACATACAAGTATTATACACCATTTTAAAGAAACGTGTTGTTAACCTCTCTGCAAGGGAAAATGCAGAGCGCCAAATTCAAATAAATTACTATAAAAATCTAACTTTCATTAAATCACTCATACAAGATAGCAAATTAAAGCTACACTTGTTGTGAATCCAGCCAACATGTCAGATTTTAAAAATGTATTTTCTGTGAAAGCAAACGATGCTATTATCTGAGGATAGCACCTCCGTAAACAAAGAGAGAAACCATATTTCAACCCTGCAGGCGCGACACAAACGCAGAAATAAAAATATAATTCATGCTTTACCTTTGACGAGCTTCTTTTGTTGGCACTCCAATATGTCCCATAAACATCACAAATGGTCCTTTTGTTCGATTAATATATCGATATATATCCAAAATGTTCATTTCTTTGGCGCGTTTGATCCAGAAAAACACTGGTTCCAACTTGCGCAACGTGACTACAAAATATCTCAAAAGTTACCTGTAAACTTTGCCAAAACATTTAAAATTACTTTTGTAATACAACTTTAGGTATTTTTTTACGTAAATCATTTCTAAAATTGAAGACTGGATGATCTGTGTTCAATACAGGAGGAAAACAAACTGTAGCTGGCTTTCTGGTCATGCGCCTCTATCTAACAGTACACTTCAAGTGACCCTTGTTCAAGATGGCCGTACTTCTTCATTACACAAAGGATAAACCTCAACCAATTTCTAAACTGTTGACATCCAGTGGAAGCGATAGGAACTGCAAGAAGGTCCCTTAGAAATCTGGATTCCCAATGAAAACCCATTGAAAAGAGTGACCTCAAAAAACAACATCTGAATGGTTTGTCCTCTGGGTTTCGCCTGCTAAAAATGTTATGTTATGTTATACTCACAGACACGATTCAAACAGTTTTAGAAACTTGAGTGTTTTCTATCCAAATCTACTAATACTATGCACATCTTATCTTCTGGGGATGAGTAGTAGGCAGTTGAATTTGGGCATGCATTTCATCCGGACATGAAAATACTGCCCCGTCACCAAGAAGTTAATCCAGCCACAGTGTCCCATTTCAAAAAGGCTTTACGACGAAAGCATACCATGCGATTATGTTAGGTTAGCACCTCATCACAGAAAAACACAGCCATTTTTCCAGCCAAAGAGAGGAGTCACAAAAAGCAGAAATAGAGATAAAATGAATCACTAACCTTTGAGGATCTTCATCATATGGCACTCATAGGACTTCATGTTACACAATACATGTATGTTTTGTTCGATAAAGTGCATATTTATATCCAAAAATCTCAGTTTACATTGGCGCCGTTATGTTCAGAACATGCAGTGATTTTGCAGAGAGCCACATCAATTTACAGAAATACTCATCATAAATGTTGATTAAAATACATCTGTTATACATGGAATTAAAGATATACTTCTCAATGCAACCTCTGTGTCAGCGCTCAGACACCAAAACAAGCCATACAGATATCCTCCATGTTGTGGAGTCAACAGAAGTCAGAAATAGCATTATAAATATTCACTTACCTTTGATGATCTTCATCAGAATGCACACCCATGAATCCCAGTTCCACAATAAATGTTTGTTTTGTTCGATAAAGTCCATCATTTATGTCAAACTACCTCCTTTTTCTTCGCACGTTTAGTTCACACATCCAAATTCATGAGGCGCAGGCACACTTAGTCCAGACCAAAAGTCAAAAAAGTTATTTTGCAGTTCATAGAAACATGTCAAATGATGTATAGAATCAATCTTTAGGATGTTTTTAACATAAATCTTCAATAATATTTCAACCAGACAATTCCTTTGTCTTTAGAAATGAAAAGGAACGCAGCTAGCTCTCACGGCAGCGCACATGACTTAGCTCATGGCATTCTGCCAGACCCCTGACTCAAACAGCTCTTATTCGCTCCCTCTTCACAGTAGGATCCTGAAACAAGGTTCTAAAGACTGTTGACAGTTAGTGGAAGCCGTAGGAAGTGCAATCTGACCAAATTTCCACTGAATATTGGATAGGCAAAGACTTGAAAACCTACAAACCTCAGATTTCCCACTTCCTGTTTGGATTTTTTCTCAGGTTTTTTGCCTGCCATATGAGTTCTGTTATACTCACAGACATCATTCAAACAGTTTTAGAATCTTCATAGTGTTTTCTATCCAAATCTACTAATCTAATCTAATTTTCTATCAAAATCTAGCTTCTGGGCCTGAGTAACAGGCAGTTAACTCTGGGCACCTTATTCATCCAAGCTACTCAATATTGCCCCCCATCCATAAGAAGTTAAACAAAATATCTTTCTCTGAGCATTTGTATTAGAATTAAAATAATATAATTTCCAATTTTTGGTGTACAATATAGCTAAGTATTTGAATTATTTATTTTATACAGTCATTATTGCTTATCTTTATCAAGGGTGTCAATAATTTCAGACCCCACTTTAGATTTGGGGTAAGGCCCTGTGTTAGACTAGCGTCCTGTCCAGGGGGTGTACATAAAGCTGCCTCACGCTACAGAAACAGGAGATAGGCTCTTGCTATGAGCTGTTCTGGCTCAAACAAGCCAAGGCCCGTGTAAGGCTACTTACTTTGCGAAAATTGATCCCCTCAGACATGCTGATTTTCTGACTTTTGTCTCCGTGTTGCTGATGCAGATGCCTCTGATTGGGACACGGCCAGCACCTCCAGCAGGAGAACCCTCCCCGGCCACGGAGTGCCTTCCCCCGGTGGCGAGGAGCTGAGGGAGGAGGCCTCTTCCCGATCCCCCGTCCCTCTGCCAGCTGTCCAGGAGCAGGAGCCAGATGCATTAATAGCGGAGAGGAGCGGTCCTGAGGAGAAGAGACACTTTCTTTCGGAGAGACCCCTGCCATTGGCCAGCCCGCGCTCCCTTACCCCTCAAACCCAACCCCAGCCCTGTGCTCGGAAGATGCTGCTCCAGAGAACAGAGAGTGAGGAAGGTAAGGGAGTAAGGAGATTATAGATACTGCATGTACTTTTGAGTGTACTTTTGAGTGTATTTCTGGCTAACTTTAGATGGGCTTTTTGTCCATTGGTGCCAAGGATGTAAGCAGTGCATAAATTCACTTTTTCTTCCTTGTTCTTAGACTTTAATTGGGATTCCAACCACGTGAATACCTCCACCCCCAGCCCAGTCAGGACTGGGAAGCAACTACCAAACGTAACAGAGACCGTCGCAGTGTTGAAACCTAGTGAGTAACCTAAAGTTTACCTAATTAATTAGCGTTGATTTAAGACTGACTATTTGCAGACGTACATCCACTGCTGCCCTTGTTAAAACAGGTTCTATCTCCCTGCAGATAACCCTCTGCGTGAGCCCTCGCCAGTAAAGCAAGAGAGCGAAAGCAGTCCAGAGCCTGAGGAGCAGGCACAGGAGGTGGGGGCCTTAGTCAGGGAAAACCTTCTCCAGCTTACCTCATCTCATCCTTCCGCCAAATCACTACATATTCCCTGCTTTAAAATATATCTAACGTTTTTACTTTACCACCTCTAACCTACCTCGTCACATTTGCTACTTCACAGTAGTGTATAATCCCCATCTTACAATATAGCCTATCATACCCACGGCATAGTTACAAATAATCTACATCACCTCTACAGCATCTCGTCTCTCATGACCCACTACACCACAAACTGCCTTATGAACACCCTATGTAGCCCCTAACTGACACAGTAGGCAAAACTATACTGAACACAAATATAAATGCAACATGACCTGACTGCAGTTCGGCGTCGTAACGGTATTCAGTGGGAAGATGTTGACATTCGATGGCCACTGGCAAGTTGGAGAAGTATGATGAAGATGAAGCTCGGTTTCAACTGTACCGGGCAGATGGTAGACCGCGTGTATGATGTCATGTGGGCGAGTGGTTTGCTGATGTTAACATTGTGAACAGTGTCCCATGTTGGAGGTGAGGTTATGGTATGTGCAGGCATAAGCTACGGACAACGAACACAATTACATTTTATCGATGGCAATTTGAATGCACAGAGATACTGTGACGAGATCCTGAGGTCCATTGTGACTATATGCGTAGGCCCTCACCGGCAAAACTAATTGCAATGACATCATTGAGTTCATTGCTTGTATAAGGACATTTTGTGGACGTCTTTTTAGCATCCAAAAAATACATATTTATCTGGTGTAAACTAATTATCTGAACAGATAATAACCAAAATATATATGTTCTCTCTGGTTGTATTAACGGCTATATGACTTCCCATCTTTTCAACCAGAACCCGTTTAAAATCAGAAAATGTATATCATTAGTACATAATGTTCCAAATTTTGACTGCTGGCCACTGACTATTTTATGAAATGTATGAAATATTAGTCTTGTTATTGTGGCAAAGTGGTACAAGTTTGAATGTTACCTGCATGCCCCTACACACAATTGTTTTTTAATGTTGCCGTTTTCAGTGTTTTTGTGAACATTCATGCTTTGTATACCCTAATTGTAGATCCCATTGTAGGCGTCTGTGTTAACACCATTTCCTTTGTCTACTCATGCCATCAAAGGAGAAAGACGTTGCATCAGAGTTAGACGTAAGTAACCCGTACCACCTTGTCCCTGTCGGGTCCCAAACTGGGGAGGAGGAGGACAAAGAGAAAGAAGGGAGATATGTAGTTAGAGAAAGAGAGGGAGACGGTAAAGAGGAAGAGCCAGGCTGGGAGAAACGTTATGGGAAGATCTGGGTGGAGTTAGAGAAGAGGGAGGTTAAGTCCTCCTACAGGAACGTGGCGGCCGAACTGAAGCAGAAATTTGGAAAACTTCCAGCTGAATCCGCCTCTGACGAAACTACAGAAGAAGAAAAACAGGAGGAGAACGTAGAGATAGTTGAATCTCCCGCCAGAACCACTGAGGAAGAGTCGAGCAACGAAGAGGTGGGGGAGCCTAAAGTCTGTCTGTTGAGCAGGGCAAGGAGGAGTAGCAGCAATGCAGTCCTGCTGACCATTCTTGAGCAGAGGGGGTCCGGGCTGGAGGACTCTCTGACCGAGTCGGCTGACAACTCCCTATGCGAAGACAGGACTCAGCATGGTGACACCCCCGGGAGTCCCGACCTCTCCCCCAGTGCCGAGGACAGTGAGATGGGGGACCTGGAGCTCCTCTGTGGCATTGAGCCAGACAACAGGTCTGTTTTGCCTCAACTGTTTGGGGAAATCGACAGAGAGCGAGAAGTAGACTACAATGTCGATGATGTCACCAAGACTTTCACAGATTGCAATGCAGCCTCAGTGGAACTCAAATCAGACAATGTTCATATGGATTTGTCCTTGAACAAAGGAGAGTCCAACCCTAGGCCAGACAAAGATGCCACTACCAAACCAACGCCTGCCGCAGAGGAACGTTGGCCAGGGCAAGTCCAACAGGGCGATGAGACGAGCCCCTCCATGTACGAAGAAGAACCCGAAGTGTGTCCCTCCCTGTCTCAGCCCTCCTCATTGAGCAATGTGTGTCCCCCAGCTCCTTTACTTCCCTCAGACGAAGAGCTGGAAGAGGACCTACAGAGGTTCAAGCATGAGGTAGGGATGCTGAAGGTTGTGTTCCTGGATTTGGAGAAAGAGAAGGCCCTGCTCTGGAAAGAGGTAGAGGATTATGACTGCCCTCGCTCCCGTTATAGTCCCCCCAACTCTTTCTTGTTCTGTCTCTCTTTTTCTTTCTCCGCTTTTTCCATTCCATCACCTCAGCTGAGTCTATGTGAAAAAAAAAACAATGCCAGGGAAATACCTCTTGTAGACAACCTATTTCACTCTTTTTTTCTTTTTTTTCTACTTCCTGCCATTCCTCTTTTATTTGATTGGAAATTGTCGACATTTAATACTTTTTTTCATGAAGCAAAGTGAGCGTTATTTTTCTCATTGTTCGCGCCAGTTCTTCACTTCATCAACCACTCCCTCACCTAATGAGGTGCAGAGTGACATTTAACACCGCATTGGCCTCGTTTAAATCTCCTCTCTCCTTTCCTGCTTTAAGCTGATTGACATTAAAGATCAGCACTATAAATGTCAGTCATACACAGGCCTCAGGAAGCTTTTTATTTTTTCTCTTTCCTTCTTTTTTCTTTCTTTCTTTTTCTCTCTCTCTCAGCTGTAGTAGTGTGTACTCCCACGATTTCACCAACGCCTCATCATCCACACTCAAAGGGGCATCGTCCATCCATCTTCTCTTGTAGTGATTTGTTTTGTTTATTGTTGGGTCTTTTTCTCCATCGGTGTGCTTTGCATGCAGCCACATGTTGAGAAAACAGTTGTTTGCTACTCTGGTCATTTCTCATTTGCTTATTTTCCCTAGCTGGTGTGATTTGAAGTGGTAAAAGTTTACCTATAGAAACACCTTTCTTTTCTATGAAAAGAAGCCAAGTTGGACTGATGTTTTGGTGTAGCGGTTGTTTCATTTGTGCATGTTTTTGTGATGACATTAAAGCGTTAGTTCAGCCAAATCTGCAAATATTAGCTAATGTTACATTTTCGAACAAAGCCCAATGTAAGCCAATGTCCCCTAGATGGCATGCTCCAATCATCTCAAAGTATCTTCAAACCACGTTGTTGAGTTAATAAATCATTAAAAAAAATAAAAAATAATGTTTGATGATTTGGGCATGCTAACTGGAGGACATTGACTTACATTGGTCAAATGCTAATATTAGCGTTTGGGGCAGTGGCTAGTTTAACAAAACCAAAGCATGGATTGCTTTCTGTCCTTATCCGTTTGTTTTTGTATGAAAATGCTGATGATTTCTAGGTAAGGAAGTTTACACATGTTTACACAAGTACATATATTTATATGTTTTTATTTATTTACACCCTCCTTCGAGGCTGTGTCCTCCTTGCCCATCTGGACAGCCAATACATCTGTTGCTAGGCAGGACTTTAGTGGTGATTGTTCTTTCTCACTTCATCTGACCTCGGACCGAATTCCTCTCTCCCCCCTAACTCATTGCTGTTCTACCTTATCTGTGACTGAAACCAGACCGTTGCCCTTTCTGCACTCCCCTTTCTCACTCAGTAGATGCAATAAATCAATCAATCAAACGTAAATAAGGCTTTATAAATACATCAGCCGATGTCACAAAGTGCTGTACCGAAATCCAGCCTTAAACCTCAAACAGCAAGCAGTTCCATCCACTCAGTTCTAATAGTGTAAGGTATTTCAAGTTAGAATTTCAAATCCAACTAAATTAATTTGAATACACCCTTAACTAAAACATTTTGGCCAGCCTTTTGAATGTGTTTTTCCAGGCATTTTGGATAATGTCTGCTCTGTGAAAGGTTAACGTAGCTGTATAGTATTGCATAGGAATGGAGCTGCCTGTAAAGCTGTGGCATCCCTGTAATTAAGCCTAACTAATAGTTGCATCCAAATGGAACCCTATTCCCTACGGTGCACTACTTTTGGTCTAAATTAGTGTACTATCTAGGGTATATGGTGCTATTTGGAGCATATTACATGAAGGTGTTAGGTCTCTCAGGAGAGGGGTGACAGACTCAATTATGTTTGGTAGTATACCTGCTCCAAAACACATTTTAAAGGCCTGCTTAAACTTACCATTCTCAAATAGTATGTGTTATGTTAATTCTGCAGCTTTGATCATTAAACATTTACCCTGTCTTTTCAGGTGGGCGAAGACAAGACAAAGGCCAACATGGAGGTGCTGCAAAAATCAAGTGTCTCACGGGTTGCTGGAGGATCAATGAGCAGGCGATGTGAACGTGAACTAGACAAAGAAGAAGAGGAGAAACCTGAGACCAGTTTAGGACACCCTAAAGTGTCACGCAGTGGAAATGGAGCAACAGACAGTGTACATCAGCTCAGAGCAACAGACCGTATTACCCAAAGACACGGGTCCAAAAGTCCAAAGAGGTATGCGTCTTTGTTTAGATTTAGCCCCACCCCAATTAATACCCTTTGCTTTGTTATTGTGCATAGATTTAGGAGCCAGGCAATAAGGTTCCTGAAGGACAGAGGACAATCAAAACATAACTGACAGAATCAAGAGGCCTATAAGGCTTGGAGCAGTTATTTGCAAGAGTGGGATCAAATGAGCTCAGATATTAGTTGTAATTGTCACCTAAAGACCAGCAGTCCAAAGGCAACCAAAGACATTCGGTTACAATTATCTCCCTACCGCTCACCCTTGGCCCAACCCATTTCGATAAATGCAGCTCTGTAAGGTGAAAGCAATATAGTGGAAATACTGCCACTTCCTTGCTTATACTCATCCAAGGGTCGAATTGATACCAGCTGGCAGACGGGCATCTTCCATTATCATACCCTGGTCCACTCTAAGACAATCCCTTGTTACAGCTGTACTTTGGTTTAGTTTTGATTCCATCCCCTGTCCTTTACCTTGCTGCCACTGCTTAAATGACACCTCCCACTTCAGAGCAATCAACCATATTCCCAGCTATTGGCTACGGCTACATGGCATGGGGCATGACGTTCACCGCTAGGTCTATGCTCTCCCTAATGCGCTGACAGGGCCCTGGAGGACCAACTACATCAACAGCAGAAGAAGGAGGAGGGGAGAGCTGTATCTAACGAGGCCACCTTACAGTGTCCCTTTCTGGGGGGAGCCAGGCATGGCCGAGCCCCCCAGACAGCTAACCATGTTAACGCAGGAGACCCCCTCTCAGTGTTTGACGATAGTACTTTAAGTGAAGTGTCGGACGATCATGGAAGGTATATATGCAGTATGCCATTTTATATAACTGATGATGTCACTAACTCTGACAGTTTAATGATTGGTGGTGGGATATGATCTGGACTTTTCTTTTGACTTAATCTGTTATCGCTCTATCTTCTGCTTTCAAATATGTTGCATGTCAAACTCTTAAACTGATCATTTTGAAAGGTTTACTGTGTTATACCATCGCGCTTCTACGAAATAAGTCATGCTGCTCGTCGGAGAGCTTGAGGAGCGAGCATTCGTGACATTTTCCAAAATAATCTTTCCAACTCTTGTTCTGTTTGTGTTTGTTTGTCGTTGTCAGGGCTCTATCTGCATGGCATCAGAAAGACAAGGTAAACTTCTGGCATCGTCATTTTTCTTTTGGTCTTTTTTCCCCTCCACTATTACCATGGCTTTCTTTGTGCACCCGAATGTTCATTCATTGAGAAAATGTTATGATTTTTTTTTTTTTAAGGTACATTACACTCCAAAATCAAAGGTTGTGAATTCATATCTAGGCTATCTGTTTTGTAGATCTACCACAGTACAAAATTAATGGAAATGATAAACACTTAGTTCACTAGAGCTGGGACGATTAACCAAAAATTACAGACACCGACACTGCCTTCCTCTTACCAAATCATTTTGCTTACGTTGGTAATGTTCAGTGATTTTGCTACAGAACGTTCCTGTAGACTGTTTAAAACCATTATTTGGTCAACAGTAATAGCCTATGCATGATGTTGATTCCTACTATAAAAGTATCAGCCTGTCCCCATTTCCCTTTTGACTGCTGTGTGTTCGAGGCACTCTCACTCCCTCTACCCACTAGAGTGCCCACGGAGGGAGAGCTGTATTTTGATATGCACAAGCATATGACCGTTGCTCAAAATAGAATTACAGGAAAAATACAGTATTCAAAGCAACTACTGTTGTTCTAGTGACATAGAGGAGAGGCACAGCTTTCTGTGAGTATATCATTTATCAACTCTTAATTAATATTGAAGGAATGGCACCACTTTAGGCTATGTAGTATGGTTTTGATGTGCCCGCAGAGTGGAGCGCGTCATTTACGGTGAATAGGCCTCATCAAGTATTTGTATTTATTATGGATCCCCATTAGCTGCTGCCAAGATGATAACAGCTACTCCTCCCGGGGTCCAGCAATATTAAGGCAGTTATACATTTTTTTAAAAACATTACAATACAGTCATAACAGATTTCACAACATATTAAGTGTGTGCCCTCAGGCCTCTGCTCTACTACCACATATCTATAACACAAAATCCATTTGTACGTGTGTGTATAGTATAAAAGTGTGTTTGTATGCATGTGTCTGTTTGTGTTGCTTCATAGTTTCGCTGTTCTATAAGGTTTTTTTTAAATCAAATTTTACTGCTGGCATAAGCTACTTGATGTGGAATAGAGTTTCATGTAGTCATTACTCTATGTAGTACTGTGCGCCTCCCGTAGTCTCTTCTGGACTTGGGGACTGTGAAGAAACCTTTGGTTGTATGCCTTGTGGGGTATGCATGGGTGTCCGAGCTGTGTGCCAGTAGTTCAAACTACTGTTGGGTGCAATCAACATGTCAATACCTCTCACAAATACAAGTAGGGATTTAAGATTATCTCTCCTCCACTTTGCGCCAGGAGAGATTGACATGCATATTATTGTTTGCTCTCTGTGTACATCCAAGAACCAGCCATGCTCTGAGCGAATTGCAGTTCTCCTAAGACCCTCTTTGTGGCACCTGACTGAACAGTAGTCCTAGTTTTGTAGGACCTGCCTTGTTGATTGTGCTGTAAGAATGCACAGTAGCACTTTATTATATACAGACTTCTCCCCATCCTAGCTACTGTTGTATCAATATGTTTTGTCCATGACAGTTTACAATTCAGGGTTACTCCAAGCAGTTTTGTCTCCTCAACTCCTCAATTTCCACATTATTCATTGTGACTTGCATTATTGTGATGACTGATTGTTATTTATCGAATCAACCAACTACGTTTAATTGTTAACCGATTTTAAATTAATAATTTAACAATTAACCCATTGTTTAACGAGTTACCATCTCCCGAATTAAACTCAAGAATATATATATATGTATGTTATATATTTATGTGTGTGTGTATATACAGTGGGGAGAACAAGTATTTGATACACTGCCGATTTTGCAGGTTTTCCTACTTACAAAGCATGTAGAGGTCTGTAATTTTTATCATAAGTACACTTCAACTGTGCGAGACGGAATCTAAAACAAAAATCCAGAAAATAACATTTGTATGATTTTTAAGTAATTCATTAATTAAAATAATTTCAAGCACTGTACACGAAAAGGGCGGTTCCATCACACTGATACACTCTTCTGACCTCATTTGTGACGTGGCTTAGTTAATGTGCAAAAGACATGAAAACTAGGATCTCGTTAGAAAACTAAAATCACATTCCTATCTTAACAAAAATAGTTTAATCGTTAACCTGACATACACAGTGTGAAAGCTCTTCAAGTTACAGTATTTTCGTGATAGTTTTTAATGACATCACAAAATGAAAAACAATATGACATGATTATTCTGTAGATCACCACCTGGCGGCGGCCCGTCAGGAAGTCCAGGACCCAATTGCACATGGTGGGATTGAGCTCCAGGGCATCAAGCTTAATGATAAGCTTGGAGGGTACTATGGTGTTGAATGCTGAGCAAAAATCAATGAACAGCATTCTTACATTGGCATTATGATTATGATTTTTCAACTCCGATACCGATTTTATTGGAGGACCGATTAAAGCGGCCAAATGTATTTATTTTTTCATTGAACAAAAAAATTAAGTTTTATATACATATATTTGTAATAATGGTAATTACAACAATACTGAATAAACACTTATTTTAACTTAATACATCAATAAAATCAATTTAGTCTCAAATAATGAAACATGTTCAATTTGGTTTAAATAATGCAAAAACACAGTGTTGGAGAAAGTGCAATATTTGGCATGTATAAACGCTAACGTTTAAGTTCCTTGCTCAGAACATGTGAAAGCTGGTGGTTCCTTTTAACATGAGTCTTCAATATTCCCAGATAAGAAGTTTTAGGTTGTAGTTATTATAGGACTATTTCATATACATTTGACTATTGGACGTTCTAATAGGTACTTTAGTATTGCCAGCCTAATCTCGGGAGTTGATAGGCTTGAAGTCATAAACAGTGCAATGCTTGAAGCAAAGTGAAGAGCTGCTAGCAAATGCAGGAACATGCTGTTTGAATGAATTCTTACGAGGCTGCTGCTGCCTACCACTGCTCAGTCAGACTGTTTTATGAAATTATAGACTTAATTATAATATAATAACACACAGACATACGAGCCTTGGGTCATTAATATGGTCAAATCCGGAAACTATCATTTCGAAAACAAATGTTTCTTCTTTCAGTGAAATATGGAACCGTTCCGTATTTTATATAACGGGTGATATCCCTAAGTCTAAATGTTGCTGTTACATTGCACAACCTTCAATGTTATGTCATAATGATGTACAATTCTGGCAAATTAATTACGGTCTTTGTTAGGAATAAATGGTCTTCACACAGTTCACAACGAGCCAGGCGGCCCAAACTGCTGCATATACCCTGACTCTGCTTGCACAGAACGCAAAAGAAGTGACACAATTTCCCTAGTTAAAATAAATTAATGTTAGCAGGCAATACTAACTAAATATGCAAGTTTAAAAATATTTACTTGTGTATTGATTTTAAGAAAGGAAGTGATATTTATGGTTAGGTACACATTGGTGCAACGACAGTGCTTTTTTTGCGAATGCGCTTGTTAAATCATCACCTGTTTGGCGAAGTAGGCTGCGATTCAATGATACATTAACTTGTTATGGCTGCAATCCCACTATCGGGATAAGTGTCATCAACAACCGCTGAATAGCATAGCGTTACATTCAATAAATATTACTACAAATATTTATATTCATGAAATCACAAGTGCAATATAGGAAAACTCAGCTTAGCCTTTTGTTAATCCACCTGTCGTGTCAATTTCACATCTGTCGTGTGAAATTATGCTTTACAGTGAAAGCAATCCAAGCGTTTGTGTAAGTTTATCGATCGCACAACAAAACATTAAGTACACTTAGCATCAGGAAGCTTGGTCACGAAAATCAGAAAAGCAATCAAATTAATCGTTTACCTTTGATCTTCGGATGTTTTCACTCACGAGACTCCCAGTTACACATTTTTATATCCAAAATACCTCTGTTTGTTTGTTGCGTTATGTTCAGAAATCCACAGGAAAAAGGGGTCACGACAACGCAGACGGAAATTCCAAATAATAAAATATATCAATATATCAACCGCAAATGTCTTTCACTGTAGGAGAGGGAAAAACTCATGTGACCACTTGATGCGATGTTATCGTTCTGGCTCATTTTTCAAAATAAAAGCTTGAAACTATGTCTGAAGACTGTTGACACCTTGAGGAAGCGATAGGAAAAGGAATCTGGTTCATATCCCTTTAAATCCAGCAAAGGGAGGCTATGAAACATGGAGTTTTCAAAATAGAAGCCACTTCCTGTTTTGATTTTCCTCAGGGTTTCGCCTGCAATATCAGTTCTGTTATACTCACAGGCAATATTTTGACAGTTTTGGAAACTTCAGAGAGTTTTTCTATCCAATACTAATAATAATGTGCATATATTAGCAACTGAGACTGAGGAGCTGGCCGTTTACAATTGGGCACCTTTTCATCCAAGCTACTCAATACTGCCCCTGCAGCCATATGAAGTTAACAGGCACCGCATCGATTATATGCAACGCAGGATAAGCTAGATAACCATACATGGTTGATGATATTACTAGTTTAACTAGCGATTATGTTAAGATTGATTGTTTTTTATAAGATAAGTTTATTGCTAGCAAGCACCTTCCCTTGGCTCCTTGCTGCACTCGCATAACTGGTAGTCAGCCTGCCACGCAGTGCAATGTAATCGGCCATAATCGTATTCCAAAAATGATGATTACCGATTGTTATGAAAACTTGAAATCGGCCCTAATTAATTGGCCATTCCGATAAATCGATCGACCTCTCATTGTTATTCCTTTTGTCCCGATGGGTTAGGGCAGTGTGATGGCGATTGCATCGTCTGTGTACCTATTGGTGCATTAAGCAAATTGAAGTGGGTCTAGGGTGACAGGTAAGGTGGAGATGATCCTTGACTAGTCTCTCAAAGCACTTCATGATGACAGAAGTGAGTCTATTAGTGATAGTCATTTAGTTCAGTTACCTTTGCCTTGGGTACAGGAACAAGGAACATCTTGAAGCATGTGGAGACAGCTGTAGCCTATAGCCTATGCACAAAGATGTAAGCAAATTAATCTCTAAAGAGATCAAAGGAAATCTGATAATTCTGGATCCTATTTTGACAGGTTGCACATCAAAATATCAATCATGCATTCCCTGGTTATATTTTTTTACATTTTGTATTATTAGGTACTTTAATTATAGGCTATCATCTACATTTTCTTACTTGGCACAGGGAATTTTTTATTTTCTTTTTTTACATTTTAGGGTTTGTGGCAAAAATCCAATGCAAATCAGTAGTACCTTTTGGGGAGAGTTGGGTAAGTTGTGCCAAAGGGTAAGTTGAACCACCCCTTGTTTCTAGGAAATCATACACAAAATGAATCATGTGACCAAATATTTAGAAGACTTAGTCATTTCATGGAGTCTGAAGGAATAAACCACATGGAATAAGTTGTAAGCAAGTTGGGTCCAAAAAACTGATGTTCACAATGTGTAATTTATTTATTGTGCGATAGGTTTGATGATGGGAAGTTTTTCAGGATAAAGAAACGGAATGGAGCTAAGCACAGGCAAAATCCTAGAAGAGAATCTGGTTGTCTGCTTTCCATCAGACGTTGGGAGATTAATTCACCTTTCAGTAGGACAATAACCTAAATCCCAAGGCCAAGTCGACACTGGAGTTGCTTACCAAGAGACAGTGAATGTTCCTGAGTGGCCGAGTTACAGTTTTGACTTAATTCTGCTTGAAAATGTTTAGCAAGACTTGAAAATTGTTGTTTAGCAATGATCTACAACAAATTTGACAGAGCTGGAAGAATTCTGAAAATAATAATGGGCAAATATTGTACAATCCAGATGTGCAAAGCTCTTAGAGACGTACCCAGAAAGATTCATAGCTTTAATCACTGCCAAAGATGATTCTGACACTCAGGGATGTGAATACTTATGTAAATGAAATATCTCTGCATTTCCTTTCCAATTAGTGTGCTATATTTTTTTTACGTGACTTTAAGTGACTTCATTGAGTTACACAATCAATTTTAGATACTTGAGAGTTTAATGTCAAACCCCTCAGTTCTAAACTGATGACTTGGGATGTGGACTTTTGAGGTCTGAAAAAATCTGACAAATGTTGATTTTGGAGTGCAGTGTCCCTTAAAGAAAATATCATGAGTTTAGTAAAGAATTAACAAATTACATTCAAACATACGCTATATCCATGTGTAAAAGTTAGTATGTAGTGTAAATCTTTGATCTGTTTTATGTTGCGTCCCCAACCTCAGACTGCTGGTGAGATTGAGATGGCGGAGGACTTTGATGAGCTCACACAGTCATCGGACACGGCCACATCTGACCTCGAAGACCCCACCTCTGGCTACCGTCACGCCTCTTTTCTCATCAAACAGCTCGATTCTGCCACTTTAGGTACACATGGCCCAAAACCTACCACTTTAACCAAGTCTTTTTTGTGATGATTGGGGACTAAAGTTTATGTTTGGGGGTAGTGCAGTGCCTAAATTGCTGTAACACATGTATGTCTAAATCCATCTCTGTAGATAATATCAGCTGATATGTTATAAGCACAATGTAGACTTTGTATCCTAGGCTCTATCTCAAACTGTCTTTCCATGATTCCTCGCATTCTATCTCCTTGCCTCCTTCATATTTGAGGAGAAGGCGAGAAATCTAGGAAAGATGAATTGAGGAAGACCCCAAGGCTCTAACCCTATTCCCCTCCCACCCCTCTGTCCCCTCAGACTCTGTGAGCATCGTGAAGCTCCAGAACATGTTCCACGAGTATGAGCGCACAATCCAGAGGGAGCGGGGCCGCCATGGGCACCTCTCTGACAAGGTGAGCCAGCTGGAGGTCGAGAAGCGCGAGCTGATGGCCTCACTGGAGGAAAGCCGGGACAGCAAGCAGGCCCTGGATCACCGGCAGCTTGAGCTGGACACGGACCTCAACAACTTTAAGTAAGTTAGCCAAAGAGTTGAGGTCTTTTTTGTCGTTCTGTGAGACAATATGTTTTTTTTCTCTCCCTCTCAATTAACCTTTTTCATATTTTTATGCTCTTTCAAATCTTTCTCTCTCACCTTAATTTTTATCATCTCTCCTCTCACTCTGTCTCTGCTAACACACTAAGTGTAGATGTGACCCACTGCTTTCTCTGTGTTCCATCTCTCTGCCCTATGTGCTGTAGGTTCCAGCTGAAGCAGGAGCAGGAGAAGCACCGGAACGCCTCCATGCTGTATGACAAGAACCGGGAGATGCTGCGGAGGAAGGAGGAGGAGCTACGGGCCGAGGCAGAGGAGAAGCACAAGGTGGAACTGGCCATGAGGAACCTGGAGCTGGAGATGAGGGCCATCCTTAACAACATGAAACAGGTAGAATGCACTCTGACTCTTTTTCTCTAAGTCCTCCTCTTCCTATTTAAATTATGATAATAACATAATTGTTTTATACCTTGATTACACTATGTTGTACTTTGTAGATGACCCCTGACCTAGCGCTTTATATTGGTCAGTGGTAAAACGTCAATAAGGACTGGTCTACAACATCTAGTAGTGTACAACCTTCTGTATTACTTTGTTGGTTACCACGAGCAAAGACGACCATCACCATCAATCATAGTTAACAAGTTTTTAATGTTATTCAGCCATTGCCACACATACCACAGGTTAGAGGTCGACCGACTATGATTTTTCAACGCCAATACCGATTATTGGAGGACCAAAAAAAGCCGATACCTATTAATCGGCCAATTTTTATTTTTTATTTGTAATAATGACAATTACAACAATACTGAATGAACACTTATTTTTAACTTCATATAATACATTAATAAAAATCTATTTAGTCTCAAATAAATAATGAAACATGTTCAATTTGGTTTAAATAATGCAAAAACACAGTATTGGAGAAGAAAGTAAAAGTGCAATATGTGCCATGTAAAAAAGCTAACATTGAAGTTCCTTGCTCGGAACATATGAAAGCTGGTGGTTCCTTTTAACATGAGTCTTCAATATTCCCAGGTAAGAAGTTTTAGGTTGTAGGTATTTTAAGAATTATAGGACTTTTTCTCTCTATACCATTTGTATTTCATATTCCTTTGACTATTGGATGTTCTTATAGGCACTTTAGTATTGCCAGACTAATCTCGGGAGTTGATAGGCCTGACGTCATAAACAGTGCAATGCTTAAAGCACAGCGAAGAGCTGCTGGCAAATGCAGGAACGTGCTGTTTGAATGAATTCTTACGAGGCTGCTGCTCGCTACCACTGCTCAGTCAGACTGCTCTATCAAATATCAAATCATAGACTTAATTATAATATAATAACACAGAAATACAAGCCTTAGGTCATTAATATGGTCAAAACCAGAAACTATCATTTCGAAAACAAACATTTATTCTTTCAGTGAAATACAGAGCCGTTCCGTATTTTATCTAATGGGTGACATTCCTAAGTTTAAATATTGCTGTTACATTATACAACCTTCAATGTTATGTCATAACTATGTACAATTCTGGCAAATTAATAACAGTCTTTGTTAGGAAGAAATGGTCTTCACACAGTTCACAACGAGCCAGGCAGCCCAAACTGCTGCACAGAACGCAACAGAAGTGAGACAATTTTTCCTAGTTAAACTAAATACATGTTAGCAGGCAATATTAACTAAGTATGCAGGTTTAAAAATATATACTTGTGTGTTGATTTTAAGAAAGGCATTGATGTTTATGGTTAGGTAAACATTGGTGCAACGACGGTGCTTTTTGTCGTGAATGCGCTTGTTAAATCATCATCACCACCCATTTGGCGAAGTAGGCTGTGATTCGATGATAAATTAACAGGCACCGCATCGATTATATGCAACGCAGGACAAGCTAGATAAACTAGTAATATCATCAACCATGTGTGGTTAACTAGTGATTATGTTTGATTGTTTTTTAAGATACGTTTAATGCTAGCTAGCACCTTACCTTACCTCCTTGCTGCACTCGTGTAACAGGTAGTCAGCCTGCCACGCAGTCTCCTTGTGGAGTGCATTGTAATCGGCCATAATCGGTGTCCAAAAATACCGATTATGAAAACTTGAAATCGGCCATTCCGCTGAATCACTCAACCTCTAATTTGAAGCATCCAATTTTCAGAAATAGTGTGCACCCGCCATTTCACATACTGTCCTCCCTCTTAGGTATCTGAACATGCTCCTTTTTGATGCATTTATTAAGGTCCTTGGGGTCCATACAGACTCTCAGATCTCCGTTCCTTTTCCGAACACACAGCATGGAATTGACCCCGTCTGTTGGCTCCTCTGTTTTCACGAGCACATTGAGTTTCACTATTCTTCCCGATCTCCGTCTTTAAATCCTTCCGTATTGGCACTGGAACTCTGCGTGGTGCATGAATCACTGGCTTGGCATTCTCTGTGAGAGTAATAGAGTAAATGAGAGGCATTGCTCCAAATCCTGTGAACACATTAGAATATATTTGTGCAATCTACTCACCATTTTGATTACTTGTCACCTGTTGAACACTGTGCAGCCAGTCAGAAATTAATGGTGTACACTCGCTTACCCACTCCCAACGACCCACATGCTTTATCCCCCAAAAGAGAATCATGCCCCTCTGGTACAATCAAACATAAGTGTGTGGCTTCTTGTTTTCCCTCTTTACAGTTAGCCGACACAAACCTTTAGTCTCAATTGCTTGGCCAGAGAGACATCCTTTTGCATGATTTCTGGTTTGTGCTTTAGCTCATGAAAATCCCTCATTGATCAGGTTGGCTTTAGCCCCTGCATCCAGCTTTAAGGTCAAAATTGTACCATTGACCACGAGTGGTACAACCAAGTGGTCACTAGCTACAGTATGGACCTGTGATGGTTCTTGCACATCCTCCATGCAATCCACAGTGCCCACAAAGTCCCATACTTGTCCTTTGCTAAACACATTTTTCCAAAATTACTTCCCCTTGCACTTGTTGCAACATTTTCCAACAGCAGGGCACTTCATGGCCTGGTGCCACACCTATTACAATCATATTGCTTGTGACTTCTTTGGTCAAAGTCATATTGCTTGTGGCTCCTTTGCTCATTGTGCCCCCTCGTTTCCTTGTCTACAAAATCCACTGCTCCGCTTTCTACCTCCATAGCAGTGTTTGCTGGTGTGGAGCAAAAGGTGTTAATATGTATTTGTGCCAGCTCATTTGCCTGACATTTTTACTGCACTGTCCAAATGTAACTTACTTTCCCGCAGAAATCTTTCTCCAACTCTGGAGTAATTTATATCAAACGCAATCTGATCTCGACATATATATGAGGTTAGGTCTACAAAATTAAATTAAACTCCAACATTCACAGAAAAAACATGATTTCCACTCCTGTTACCATGTATTATTTTGTTGGTTACAGCGAGCAAAAATGACCATCACCATCAATCATATTTAGCGAGTTTTTAATGTTATTCTGCCATTGCCACACACATACCACAGGTGTCATAAGAGTGTTATAAACAATCACTCAGAACCACATCAATACACCTTTCTCCATATCTTCTCTTTAATAGTCTGTTATTGAGCACACATCATTTATGACGTGAATGAGTATGAATGTAGCCTATGTGTTTGTGTCATCCCCTAGTCGGAGGAGGACCGCAGCGAGACCCATAGGCTGCTGACCCAGGAGCGAGGTGCCCGAGCTTTGTCGGAGACCCTCCTCAACAATCACCTCCGCAAGCAGCAGCAGATCGAGGAGGAGAACAGGAGGACCATCAGTAAGAGCAACGAGGTAACATACTGTAATGAAATGGGCAGGGAGCAGGCCTCGACCCCTTGACCTTCTAGCCCGAAGTCCAGCGCGCTATCGACTGTGCCCCAAAAGCATGCTCGAGCGGCAGAGTCAATATCCGCGCTTATAAACCCAGGGTCGGATTGGGGGGGAGGGGGGAATAACGAGCTGTTATTTGGATCTCTCTTTGGTGTTAGTCTATTAACCATTTTTTATTTATTTTATTTAACCTTTATTTAACTAGGCAAGTCACTTAAGAACAAATTCTTATTTACCCCGGCCAAACTCTAACCCGGTTTACGCTGGGCCAATTGTGCGCCGCCCTATGGGACTCCCAATCACAGCCGGTTGTGATACAGCCTGGAATCGAACCAGGGTCTGTAGTGACGCCTCTAGCACTGGGATGCAGTGCCTTAGACCGCTGCGTCACCCAGGAGCACAATTTACTGCATGGTGATGTCACCATTGAAAGCTGAAACTGCCGCCCATGCAGACCTGCTGATTAGAAGGTCCTGTGTAGATTGTATTTTCAACCAGCAACTATCAGGAAATAAAAATATGACACAATACACAGCAAAACATTTATTCTGACTGCACTGGGCCCTTAACTATATATTCAAATTAACATAATTGAAGAACATTTACATGATAACCACAAAAATACGAAAGTTAATACAAAACACTAAGTTCTACCTAAGAAGGTAATCTAAACTAAAAATGTTTTCATCTATGGCAGTGGATTAGATTTATGTGGAAATGTTTGATCAAACACAAGCACACTAATTAACAAGAATGGGGAGTCTGCTGGCTGAATGAATTAAACTTAGTCTTAAAGTAAATCTGAAACTGCATTGTTCACAATCTATCTGTATTGCAGTAACATGCAATAGTCATTTACAACATTAACAATGTCTAGACTTTATTTCTAATCAATTTGATGTTATTTTAATGGACAAAAAAAATTGTTTTTCTTTCAAAAACGAGGACATTTCTAAGTGACCCCAAACTTTTGAACGGTAGTGTACGTCAATGTTATTCTCAGTGGCAACCCAGAACATATCCCAGTCTGGGTGATCAATACAATCTTGAAGCAGAGATTCCGGTCCGGCTCTAATAGCAGAGGTGCATAAAGATGGCGGCCCCATGCAATTTTCCAAAGTTCTCAGTATTGTACCGTTACACTTTTTTTTTTTTTGTATGGTCATTAGCAAGGTTTACATGATCCCAATTTTAGCTTCAAGATGACGGCAATTAAATTCAACTAAAGTAGATGGAGATCATTTTATTGGCACATTGAACCATATCATGTGCTTTAGTTTTAAAAACTCATTGGATAATGCTAGAACAATGATGTCATAACTGAATTCTGCCGTCTTTTTTCATGTTCGCCATTGAAAGTGATGTTTAGTGTGCTGTGTCACCTCTGCTGCTGTTCTCACTTGTCAGGCCCTGTCCCAGTTGACGGAGGCCACTGACCGAGAGAGGGAGCTGCTGCAACAGAGCTCTGTGCTCCAGGACGAGTTGAGCTCCCTGAGAGCTGAGCTGGAGCGCTCCTGCTCCCACAGTCGCCAGGAGGAGTCCCGCCGCTCCGAGAAGAGCGAGGCTTTGAGGGAGCGCCTAGAGGATGCCCGGCGCGACCTCAAACTCAACGAGGAGGCGCTGGCCCAGACAGTCTACCAGTACACCAGCCAGGTGACCGCCGTCAAGGCCGAACTGGCTGTGGCTTCCACACGGCTGGAGCACGAGCGCCAGGTGAGGGAGCAGCTGGAAGCCGAAGGTGAGTCAGCGAGGACGCGGCTGACTGGCGCTCTTCAGGAGGCAGAGAGATGCCAGGTGGCACGCGCTGACGCCGAAAGAGCTCTTCATCGCGAGCGTGAGGGGCACCAGCGTGCCCAGGACAAGCTTACGGGCGAGGCAGCGAACAAACGCGAGGCGGTGGGTGGGCTGTCGCAGAAACTCGCTAAGGCAGAATCACGTGCAAACGGCCTCGAAAATGAGGTGCACCGCGTCACAATGTCGCTTGCCGAGATGGAGCATGTGGTCGCCACGCTGCAGAGGGACAAGGAGCAAATAGGGGGGCGAGTGAAGGAGCTTGAGGCAGCTCTACAGACGGAGAGGGAGCAGGCTGGGAGAGTGTGCGCCCGGCAGGAGACGCTGCAGGAGAGGCTGGCGGCGGCACAGAGCGAGGCCATGCTGCTGAGGCAACAGCTGGAGGAGGCCCAGAACAAAGGTGCATGCAATTGCAGAGTTTTTAACCAATGTATTTTAGGTGTATCCTAAGGTGGACCATGTCTTTTAGGAGTGGCAAGCAATTGAATTCACCATCCCCTAGCTCAAGACCAACAATTTTGAATAGACTTCAATAGTTATTCCAGTAGTCCATTATTGAAAAACTCCCTGATCTCTCTTGCCTGCCTCAGCCTGTGTCTTGATTTGTGATGGGAGGAGACAGAGGTCCAGACATCATTCTGCCAACCCCTAGCTTCAGCTGACATGACACCACTGACTGGGAAGAATGTGTTGATATTTAATGTGTTGATATTGTATTGTACAGTTCCCTTGCTTTTTAATGCATATTATCCAGGTGTTGCTATAATTATGTACTTGCACTTTGCATCGGTACTGGTTACTTTATATGAGCTGAGATCCCTGATGATTTTCTAATGTATTGATCTAACTTATTCAATTTAATTAATTTGCTTGAAGTTTATCCTATTGAATCTATTGGCAACATCATGTATTGTTCTTGTTTCATCAGCCGCCAGTGCTAAGTCTTCTGACACTAAGTGCCTTGAGAAACTATTCACACCCCTTGACTTTTACCACATTTTGTTGTTACAGGCTGAATTTAAAATTAATTACATTTAGATTTGTAGAAGCAAATGAAAAACTGAAATGCTGTGAGTCAATAAGTATTCAACCTCTTTGTTATGGCAAGCCTAAATAAGTTCAGGAGTAAAAATGTCCTTCACAAGTCACATAATAAGTTGCATGGATTTTAGCATAATTTTTTAACGACTACCTCATCTCTGTACCCCACACATACAATTATCTACAAGGTCCCTCAGTCGAGCAGTTAATTTCAAGCACAGATTCAACCACAAAGACCAAGGAGGTTTTGTAATGCCTCACAAAGGGCACCTAGTGTTAGATGGGTAAATATTAAAAAGCAGACATTGACTATCCCGTTGAGCATGGTGAAGTTAATTACACTTTGGATGGTGTATCAATATACCCAGTCATTACAAAGATACAGGCATCCTTCCTAACTCAGTTTCCAGAGAGGAAGGAAACCGCTCATGGATTGACTTTAAAACAGTTAGAGTTTAATGGATGTGATAGGAGGGAACTGAGGATGGATCAACAACATTATAGTTACGCCACAATTACCAACTTAATTGACAGAGTGAAAAGAAGGAAGTCTGTACAGAATACGAATATTCCAAAACATGCTTCCTGTTTGCAACAATGCACTAAAGTAATACTGCAAAAAATTTTGGCAAAGCCATTAACTTTTTGTCCTGAATACAAAGTCATATGTTTGGGGCAAATCCAATACTGGTTACCACTCTCCATATTTTCAAGCATAGTGGTGGCATTAACCTAAAACACAAGACGAAAACTATGCTGGAGTTGCTTACCAAGAAGACAGTGAATGTTCCTGAGTGGCCGAGTTACAGTTTTGACTTAAATCTACTTGAAAAATCTATGGCAAGACCTGGAAATGGTTGTCTAGCAATGATGCATTCTGAAAAGAATAATGGGCAAATTTTACACAATCCAGGTTTGGAAAACTCTTAGAGACTTACCCAGAAAGACTCAGATGTAATCTCTGCCAAAGGTGCTTCTACAAAGTGTTGACTCGGGTGAGAATACTTTTGTAAATGAGAGATTTCTGAATTTCATTTTCAATAAATTTGCAAAGATTTCTAAAAATATGTCTTCACTTTGTCATGCTGGTGACACATCCATGTTCCCATTTGGGGATTTACAATAATAATGAAATGGAAAAAGTGCTTTTCCACCTAGGTGCTCAAAATTATTGAGATTAACTCGACTCATCCACTACCAATATGTGGCACCCACTTGGGTGATGCATGGCAACCATTTGTGCCAGAACACTCACCACACAGCTAGCATGGTGGAGAGATATATGCCAATTAGGAATGAGGGGGATGATTAGGTGGCCATGATAAAAATGAAGCCAGGTTGGGTTGGAAATTTAGCCAGGGCACCAGTGTAAACACCCCCTACTCTTACGATGAGTGCCATGGGAGTAATACAGTTTATTAAATTCAAAGGGATGGCGAAGGAGAAGGCGGTGACGGACGCCCAGGAGCGCTTTGGCGACCTGCTGGCTAAGCTGCGCTCGGACGGGGAGGAGCGTGTGCAGCTGGTAGAGGAGAGGAGCAAGGAGCTGGCCACCAAGGCTGCCGACCTCCGCGACCAGGTCTACAAGCTGGAGGAGGAGAAGAACGACAGAGAGGTGTGATATAGGGGTGGGGTGCATTCAGCAAGGCACAATGTTGTGGAACGGTTTAAATCTATAATGTAGAATAAAGGCTCTTTCTCACTTCATCTTTCCTGGGTTCCTCACATTCTCTCTCCTCACATCAAAAAGGTATTGGAGAAGAATAAGGGGAGGGACCTCAAACTTTCCTCCTACAATACGGTTGAGAAGGAGGCAAGGAGATAGGATTCAAGGAGTCACAGAAAAACGCTTTGATGTAAAGCCCTAAAAAATGCATCCTTCCTTCATTGAAATAATCACTGATTAGATATTAGATTGGTGAATGCAAGGCCTCCAAACGCATGGTTTTCACCTGTTCAGTAATTTCTAATCAGTGACCACGTCAAAATGGAGGAAGGATGCAGCTTGATAGAATTTGAACAGGGCCCAGGATAGAGAACAGGATAGCATTCAGCAGGACACTACGCTGTGGAATGTACAGATATAACTATTTCATGTAGAACAAACATGCCTCAGACATGTAGAATAAGTAATCACGTCACCTCTATAACATCCACTACAAACTGAAGCTAACTTTAGCCACTAATAGCTGCAAGTCAAAGAGCACCTTCAACCTACGCTTCTCATGATCTACTAGTGTAGTTTTGTGGCGCTTCCCATCCTCCCGTTTTCTACTACATAAGAGGATTAGCTTGTCTTAATCACCCCCCTGCACTCTCTCTCTCTACCAGCCCGGAAAAGTTCAGTCTCTCTGTTTCACAAAGAAAACGTTATTTTGCTCTTACTTTTTCATGGCCCACAGACCAGTTTGAGGCAGCTGCAGCAAGAACTTGCCGACTCACTGAAGAAGCTGTCAATGAGCGAGGCTTCCCTGGAGGTGAACACACGCTACCGCAATGACCTGGAGGAGGAGAAGGCGCGACTGCTCAAGGACATGGACCGCCTTAAGGGGAAGGTGGGCGAATACAAATGGTTTAGGTTATGATCAGGTGACGGGAATATGATCCTAGATCTGGGGAAACGTCACCCCGGAGAAGGTTGGAAGCATTGTAGAACCAGACTTACTAGAACTTACATCCCCATTCAAGTTCAAGTCTAGTAATTATATTTCTAAAGGAGCCATATTGGTAGGAGTGAGACAGTGCCTCCCTGTGGCAGGTGATGGTATCTACAGTCTCTCCAATGTAGACTGGCTGGTGGTGGATGCTGTGGCATCAATCAACCTGTCTTAGATTAGACAGCTCACTGATGAAGTTGGATTTTTTTGTGTACAGCTGGCTACTGACCGGGTTAGGGTTACGGTAAGAACTATGGTTCAATGTATAATAGGTTAAACGATGTTCACAGTGATGCTAGTGACCTGAGATTGACCTTCTGAAAGATTGACCTTGATTGAAAGTATTGTATAGAATAGATATGACAGATATAATAGCATGATTCCCTATTCTATCAGAATGTTCAGATATAAATATATTGTGCAGAACAAATGTCATTGTCTGTCAAGTAGAATAGGGAATCACGTTAACTCTGTGAACTTGCTACCTCACAGCTGGAGGAGAGCGAGGACCAGTACGTTCAGGCGGAGCGGCGCATCAAAGCTCTGAAGAGCAGTCTAGATGAGAAGGAGCGAGAGGTGGTCGCCGCCTCTCAGAAACTGCAGGAGGTGCTGTCTGCCTTTGCAGGCTCAGACACCACCATTAAACAGCTGGAGGAGGCAGTGCAGAGGTATACACGTGCATGCACACGCGCACACACACACACACACACACACACAACAGCATGCAGGAACACAGGTACACTTGTACTTACACACACAAGCAAACACTAAAGTACAGTCGTGGCCAAAAGTTGAGAATAACACAAATATACATTTTCACAAAATCTGCTGCCTTAGTTTGTATGATGGCAATTTGCATATACTCCAGAATGTTATGAAGAGTGATTAGATGAATTACAATTAATTGCAAAGTCCCTCTTTGCCATGCAAATGAACTGAATCCCCAAAAAAACATTTCCACTGCATTTCAGTCCTGCCACAAAAGGACATCATGTTAGTGATTCTCTCGTTAACACAGGTGTGAGTGTTGACGAGGACAAGGCTGGAGATCACTCTGTCATGCTGATTGAGTTCGAATAACAGACTGGAAGCTTCAAAAGGAGGGTGGTGCTTGGAATCATTGTTCTTCCTCTGTCAACCATGGTTACCTGCAAGGAAACACGTGCCGTCATCATTGCTTTGCACAATAAGGGCTTTACAGGCAAGGATATTACTGCCAGTAAGATTGCACCTAAATCGAACATTTATCGGATCATCAACAACTTCAAGGAGAGCGGTTCAATTGTTGTGAAGAAGGATTCAGGGCGCCCAAGAAAGTCCAGCAAGCGCCAGGACCGTCTCCTAAAGTTGATTCAGCTGCGGGATCGGGGCACCACCAGTACAGAGCTTGCTCAGGAATGGCAGCAGGCAGGTGTGAGTGCATCTGCACGCACAGTGAGGCGAAGACTTTTAGAGGATGGCCTGTTGTCAAGAAGGGCAGCAAAGAAGCCACTTCTCTCCAGGAAAAACATCAGGGACAGACTGATATTCTGCAAAAGGTACAGGGATTGGACTGCTGAGGACTGGGGTAAAGTCATTTTCTCTGAATCCCCTTTCCGATTGTTTGGGGCATCCAGAAAAAGCTTGTCCGGAGAAGACAAGGTGAGCGCTACCATCAGTCCTGTGTCATGCCAACAGGAAAGCATCCCGAGACCATTCATGTGTGGGGTTGCTTCTCAGCCAAGGGAGTGGGCTCACTCACAATTTTGCTTAGGAACACAGCCATGAATAAAGAATGGTACCAACACATCCTCTGAGAGCAACTTCTCCCAACCATCCAGGAACAGTTTGGTAATGAACAATGCTTTTTCCAGCATGATGGAGCACCTTGCCATAAGGCAAAAGTGATAACTAAGTAGCTCGGGGAACAAAACATCAATATTTTGGTTCCATGGCCAAGAAACCCCCCAGACCTTAATCCCATTGAGAACTTGTGGTCAATCCTCAAGAGGCGGTGGACAAACAAAACCCCACAAATTCTGACAAACTCCAAGCATCGATTATGCAAGAATGGGCTGCCATCAATCAGGATGTGGCCCAGAAGTTAATTGACAGCATGCCAGGGTGGATTGCAGAGGTCTTGAAAAAGAAGGGTCAACACTGCAAATATTTACTCTTTGCATCAACTTCATGTAATTGTCAATAAAATCATTTGACACTTATGAAATGCTTGTAATTATACTTAAGGAATTCCATAATAACATCTGACAAAACATATCTGAAGTCACTGATGCAGCTAACTTTGTGGAAATTAATATTTGTGTCATTCTCAAAACTATTTGGCCACGACTGTACTCTCACATAAAAGCGTGAGCGCACGCACACAAACTCAGTCACCAATTTAGGGTTGTATGAAATTTAATCTGTCATTTTTTGGGGGAAAATGTTAAATTAAACTGTTTCTGAATATGACTACATACTATAGGAATGTGAACGTTGTGACTTTCGTATTAATGTTGTGTGACTGCAGATTGGAGATTGAGAATGCCAGGCTGGAGGCAGCAGCAAAGCAGCAGACCAACAAGATTGAGGCACTGCAGAAAGGAGTCCAAGACTCTGCCATGGTGAGTCTAGTCAATCTGCATCCAAACATTTTCATCCCCCAGTCAGTTTTCCATATGGTCTTTGCATAGGGTTGGGAAAAAGCACCATGTTTAGATATAATGTGCCATGTTAAAGGGCTATTTCAGAGAATGTATGTATTCATATTGTTGACTTATCTTGAAAGTAGTCTATGGACAAGGGGAGACTGCCTTTCAAGGTAAATAAACATTGAGTAACTTTGCAGAACTATACTTTAGTGCTGATTTTAATCTTTATAAGCCCTGGCTGTCTTTTTGTGGTCTTACTAATGCTATGACATGAAATTATAATTTACAGTAGAGAAGTTACTGTTTTACAGGAGATATAAGGGTAAATTAGTTGTAATTAAATTAATATTGACTTTAAAGGTATTCAATCTCTTCACAGCCATCTGACTCTGCAGCAGGAGGAGGGGTTGGTATTTCAGACATAGTAGCTGTATACATTTCTTTGCGTTTGATTTTCTTCTCTGAAGAAAGATCCCCTCAAAAGGAAAAATAAATTAATGATCAAGACTCCCTACACTTTAGCCACTGCTTTTAGATTTGATCTGCCGTTTGGGCACTATTTCTACACCAGAAATTCAAAAACATTGCTTGAATGAGTTGTTTTTTTATAAATGTCTTTGAGTTTTCTTCTGGTTGTGTTGTTTTTGATTGGTGGTGGTCTCTTTGCAAGTCGGAGGTCTTTTGATCTCTTTTTTCTCCCTATACCGGTATATCATCTCGGTGTGGTCTGGGACCTATTTTTTTGTTTCTCTCTAGAGCTGCATGGTGTTACATGCTTTGGATGTATTTATTTATTTTCTCCCTCTTGTGTCTTTTCGGGATTGATTCTTCCTCTGGGACAATTAAGTTGATCCTATCTTATTTGGATGAGGAGCCGCATCTCTTGTCCACATGTTGCATCACTCTTCTACTCTTCAACCCTCAGGTCAGGAACCGTCTGGAGGATTTGGTGACTGGCCTGCAGTGCAGCAAGATGACCCTGGAGGACCAGCTCAGTCAGGAGGTTGGTTGATTACTTTACTACTTCCTCTGTTGAAATTTGTATTGTGTCTTCATCGTCTAAAGATGCTTCCACATACCACATCTCTCCGTCATTTGCGCTAATATGTCAACGCTGCAAAAATATTAACTCAATATGCCAGGTGCCCCGCAATATATCTTTACGTGTTTAGCTTCACAAATTCAGAGACGGGCAAAGGGTTTTCGTTTTTAGTCTTGATATGGACCACTAACATTCAGCTCTACATTAGTAGCGTAACCCTACCCCTCTACCCTCAGGTGCAGAAGCAAAGCATGCTGTCCCATAACGCCCAGGACTCCCATGCGCTGTGGGAGGAGGAGCTGAAGAGCCGCTCCAAGCTGGGTCTGCGTCTGGCTGAGCTGGAGAAGGAGAAAGGAGAGCTCAGCAGCCAGGTGACCAATCAAGACGACCACTGGCATACACACAAACGCACAGCTGGCCATTAACACCTCACCTGTGAACATAAAAAGCACTGCCTTAAACCAAGGCCCTGTTCAGAAACAATCCCCAGCATCGCTTCTATTGAATGTTTTATGTCGAAAGTCACAATACTACCGTCTAATTCAACAGGCCATATAGAAAAAAAGCCACAGATAAAGGGATCTACCATAGGGATTCACCAATTTGCATTGCTCCCCGGTTCAAATGTTTAAGATATAAGTGATTTTCTACTATTCTACTATTTTAACGCTCAACAGTAAGTTGAGAATCCGACTGAGTTCCAAAAAACTGGATTGATCCGCTGGCCTACAAAATGGGGCCGGCCCGCGGGCTGCCAGTTGACCAAACTGAATCACACCGAGTCGTTTCAAAACTTATCGTATCGGAGCCCATGTATCTAGATACGTATCGAATCGTCTTGAAAAGGAAAGATGCACATCCTTAATCTACCTTATTACACTGTAGGGGTGTGTGAAGACGTCATTGTTGACAGGTCGAATCTGTTCTTAATTGACTTATCTGGATGAAGATTAAAAATAAGACTTCAGTATTTCATCCCTGTTTGTCCTGTGTGTTCCAGATGGAGTTAGAGAAGAAGAAGGCCAAGAAGATAGGGGAGCAGAAAAAGTCAGTGGACACCAGATTGGACCAGGAGATGAAGAGAAACACAGAACTACAGAAAGAAATGTACAGGTGACAGTACAACCTCCCTTCTTCACAGCACCCTCCTCAGGACGGTAGTACTACTATAGAGCCCAATTAAAGTAGACCCAGCGCATTCATTCCCGGCTTTTGTCTGGTGCACCTCTCTGTGGGTGTGTTGTGAGTTAGCCGATGCCTTGTGTTTATGGGTTAGATGTGTTTTGCTGTCTATAGGTTTGTGATATGATTTGTGTGTCTGGGTTTGTGAGTTAGATGTGGGGGTTTTTCCCATCAGTGGTGTGATGTTTCGGTGTCTGATCAGTCAGACTGATCTAGTGCATCTAGGTCGTTCTATGAAATTAGTGCCTTTTGATCTTTTAAGTAGACATTTTAAATGCTTGTTATATTAAATGTAGTGCCCTTTTTAATATAGACCGCATGGAAAATTCAATCAGATTTTTTATATGAATAAAGAATTGCTAAAGTGCAAAAATGTAGCATTTTGACATGTCCCTCTGTGTGACTTCTAGGTTTTCACTTTCATTGGAAAGCATTGACAGTCATTTCTGACTATTATTTATTTAATGTAATAAGTGGTAACAAAAAACACCTGTCCCTCATTTTAAGTTTAACCCTCTTACTGAACTCTTGTTTTAATACGATGAAACTATTCCTTAATTATTTTTAAAAAGAATAGTCAAACCCTAGTGTAAAAGCAGGTGAGCTGGTTCTACACTCTTTCACCGTTTTGTGGTGGAACACGGTCGAGCATAATACTGTTGCAGGCAAGAAATGTTTTAACAATCAACATTTTTTTAACAATTGTGAAGCTTTCATTCAATTGCCCCTCCATGCTGTTGCAGACAACAAGCTTCTATTCCCCTATCACAAGAGGATTTATGGCTGATTTTAAGATTAAATCGTCAATCCTGTTTCTTTACTTGGCACTTAATAGTATAGTAAGAGATGGGATGGGATGATATATTTTTATTACGTTGTGTTCTTTATACAATGTTAAAATAAAGTGAAACAAAGAAAAATATTTTTCTCCAAGTTACAGTACTCAAGGAACCAAATTGGTGGAACGACCCATGTGTCATTAAGATTATATGTGTGTATCTGTCTCTGTGTGGAATGTTGTACAGGCTGCGGACACTGGTGAAGACGGCTAAGAAGAAGCTGCGGGAGCAGGACGGTGCCGGGGCTGAGTTTGGATCGCCAATGAGCAGCATGAGAGGGGAGATGGGCCACAGACAGACTGAGGCTGACATCAGCAGGATGAAGGACAAGGTACTAAGCCCAATTGATCCTGAAACCAAGGATGTGTACCGAATGGCACCCTATTCATTATAAAGTGTGCTACTACTTCACTTCCAAGGGTGCTGCACTGCTGCTGACTCTCGAATCTGTGCTCCTCTGGAAATGTGTGCAATGGACATAATAAGTAAAGTACTAGTGCACTATATAGAGATTAGGGTGCCATTTGGGACGCATTGACGACTCATCAAGTTAAGTTTAGACCCACACAGATCCTTATCTTCCTCTTATTTGACATCTTATCTATCTTATCTCATGTTCTACAATTTCCTGGGTCGTGTTTATTAGGGCACGCTACGGAAAACCTTTTTAAATGTTTTGCAACTTAAAACAAAAATGTGTCTTATTAGAGAAGTCCAGGTAGTCCTCCCTGTTTCAGGTTATTTTCTTCTGTTTGGTTCCGAATGAACACAACCCTGTACTTCATACAGCTCTGGGTTCAAGTTTCCCCAAGGTATAGATCTAGGATCACCTTCTGCTCTCCCAATCTGGAAAATGCAAAACCGGTCCAAGATCAGCATTTAGGGACAACTTCACCCTACACCACTTCATACACATCCTCTCATCTCAATGACCCTCTGTCCCCAGGTGGATGACCTGTCGGTGCAGCTGGAGAAGGAAGTGTCTCGCTGCAGCCAGCTGGAGAGGGTCAACGGGGAGCTCAAGGAGAAACTGACCTCCTTGAAGGGCCTGGGCCGCAGCAACGAGCGGCTCGAGCGTAGCAAGAGGCACCTGGAGGAGGAGGTGGGTAGCCCCAGAGGTTAGAGACGATCCAGTAGCCGGAAGGTCGGCGGTTCATATCCCAGGGGGGTCAACAAAAAAAACAAAAAGGGCTGTGCAATGAAGTATTTCATTTTAATATGTAAAATATTCAGTAAGTAAAGCATTTACAAGGTCTATTAGTAAAGTAATATTCTGTATTGTAGTTGTTGGGCCTGCGGCGGCAGGTGGAGTCGGGGGTGATGGACCAGACCCTGGTGGATCAGTACCGACAAGACGCAGAGGAGAGGGCGCGCCAGGAGATCAGACAGAAACTGGAGGAGGTCAACCTATTCCTACAGGTGGGGGGGGACACAAGATACATTCTAGAACTTGGCCTAGTGGTTAGAGCGTTGGACTAGTAACCGAAAGGTTGCAAGTTCGAATCCCCGAGCTGACAAGGTACAAATCTGTCGTTCTGCCCCTGAACAGGCAGTTAACCCACTGTTCCTAGGCCGTCATTGAAAAGAAGAATCTGTTCTTAACTTCTTGCTCCTACCTGAGACGCAGATTTCTCAACTACACACCTGGAAATGCAAATGCACTACGCTAAATGCTAAATGTACTCGTTAAAACTCAAACGTTCATTAAAACACACATGCAGGGTATTGAATTAAAGCTACACTCGTTGTGAATCTAGCCAACAAGTCAGATTTTTAAAATGCTTTTCGGCGAAAGGATGAGAAGCTATTATCTGATAGCATGCAACACCCCGAAATACCTGAAGGCGACGTAAACAAAATAATTAGCGTAGCCGGCGCTACACAAATAGCAGAAATAAAATATAAAACATTCATTACCTTTGACAAGCTTCTTTGTTGGCACTCCTATATGCCCCATAAACATCACTATTGGGTCTTTTTTTTCGATTAAATCGGTCCATATATACCCAAAATATCCATCTATGGAAACTGTGTGATTCAGAAAAAAACACAGTTTCAAAACGCAGCGCCATTTTTTTAAATTAAAAAAGTCGACGATAAACTTTCACTAAACACTTCGAAATACTTTTGTAATCCAACTTTAGGTATTAGTAAACGTTAATAATCTATCAAATTGAACACGGGGCGATGTGTATTCAATAGCTCCATGTCTTCAAATCATGTTTGGGAAATCTCTCTTCCAAGACGTCCTGTCGGAGAACGGATGGAATGGAATCTCTATCCTTTGTTTGACCAAGAAATGACTCCCAGGAAATTGACAAGACTGGCGACATCGTGTGGAAGCTGTAGGAATTGCAATCCCCATTTAATTTGGTGTCCCTTAAACAATACATGCAAGTGGCGCATGGATATTCTTTTCAGTTTTCAGTGACCAGTTTTTCTTGCGCTTTTCGATGAAACACACGCTCTGTTATAGTCACAGCCGTGATTTAACCAGTTTTAGAAACTTCAGAGTGTTTTCTATCCACACATACTAATCATATGCATATACTATATTCCTGGCATGAGTAGCAGGACGCTGAAATGTTGCGCGATTTTTAACAGAAAGTTCGAAAAAGTAGGGGGTAGACTGAAGAGGTTTAACTGACTTGCCTAGTAAAATAAAGGTAAAATAAAAACATTTATCCTTCCTCCCTCCCTCCCTCCCTTGAAATAATGACGTGGAAAGGTTTCAACATGGTTTCTAGCCTGTGACTATCATCAGCCTTACCGTGTTAGATCAGTGATTTCCTCAAGGAAGGAAGTTGTCCTTGAGGGCTGCTAGTCCTGCTGGTTTTCCATTTCTGCCTGGCAGTTAATTAACAGATGAATGGCACTCACTTGGTGAGAGTGTGTATACACATTTTTTTACCCATTCCTGTTGCTGCCTGTTGAACACATCCCTCCTTCAGACCCAGGCGGCGTCCCAGGAAGCGTTGGAGCAGATCAAGGCAGCAAACGAGGCCAGCTTGCGCTCCACGCTGGAGCAGCGTATCCGGGAGCTGGAGGGCGAGCTGGGCAGAGCGCACTCCACACAGCACGACAGCATGAGCCTGCGAGACTCCACCCGCACAGAGCTGGATCGCTACCGGGAGCTCTACACTGAGGAGCTGCGTCTCCGCAAGGCCCTGGCTGTCAAACTAGAGAGGTGAGACCAAGTACTGGCTGCATATATCTAGGTCCTAATCCCAAAATGACCCCTAGACGCTACACCCTATGTACTTGTGGCAATCTGAGAGGATTTGACAGGTGTAAGTATCATGGAGAGACTATTTCCTAGCCCATCAGCGAGCAAGTGGCGCTATTACCATATTGCTTACACCTGTCAAATCCTCCCAGATTTCCACAAGTGCGTAGTAACTAGGTGTTTATTTGGGATTCGGCCTAGATAGGTTAAGAGGGAAAGCAAGGTGATGTAGGTCGTGTTTATTTATGCCAGAACAGGGGAGGGACAACCTGGACTTTTTCACTGTTTACCTAATGAACACAACCATAGTGTAGCTCTGTGGCAACCAGACAAATAGGACATGTTATCATTTCAAGCTTAAAAGGATAGATTGCCTGAATGAAAAAATTACTTACGTTTCCCTTCCTCTCCTGCCCCGTAGACTACTTTCAAGGTAAGGATATGTGCATTTGTTATTTAGGTGAACTCTCCCTTTAACTTCATTGTGGTTATGTGTGCTTAGTTTGGGTGTGTCATCTCTTTGATAACCGTAGAGATGTGATAGATCATGGCTGTGTGCTGTTAGTATGTATGGAGTTACCTGTGCAGTTGGACCTCAGAGATACCAAATGGAGGTCATTGTGACTTTGAAATGGTCTGTATTTTAATTGCAGATAATGTTAATGTCTGACATGATTTGAAGCACATGAACGCAACTGTTATCTGTCTGCAGCCTACAAAAGTTTTGGTAACACTTTACTGGGGTAGCAGGTATTCTCACGGTGAAGAGCATTGGGCCAGTAACCGAAAGGCTGCTGTTTCAAATCCCCGAGCTAGGTGACAAATATGTCTATGTGCCCTTGAGCAAGGAACCTAACCTTAATTGCTTGATCCAGTCGCTCTGGATATGACTAAAATGTACTGTATGTGTCCTTATACAGGCATTCATAAAGCCTTTATAACAGCTATATAACATAACATTTTGTCAAAAGCTGTCATTAGTAGTTTTAAATAGTTATGAGTCACGGCATGACGTTATAAAATCGGTTGTAATGGGTGTTAAAATTACTGTTCATCCTATTTTCATATGCTCTGTCAACTGTTACTAACAACTGCTATTATGAAGTCTTCATGACAACTTATGTAACTACATGCTAATTAAGAATCTGCGTACTAGTGATGGCAAGTTCGCCTCCTTTTACTCTCTCAGATCTTTTCAACTTGTTCAGTCAAAACAATGAATCTTTCGACTCATTTTGTTCATTTGATTCAGTAACGCCCAGAGCACGCAGGGTCCCCTATCGGCGAACAATGAACTAAAAACGTAGATTCTACAAGTCTCTCATTCGCCATAGAAGGCTTGTTATTGGAGCTGTTCTTTGTGACTGAGACTAATAAAAGTGTTCTTCAAGCATTGTACATTTGTGATTGGTAGGCATACAAATAAGATTATTTATTGATACCTTTGAAACGAGGTCTAGTTGTGGCCGCAACCGGACTAGATTGTAAACGGCTCTTGGCGGAATGACACTGCTTGACTGCAGCGAGGCAGATCAGCACAATTTCAGTCGCGAACTGCAGCTGCCCCGGAACGATTTGTTCTCTAGTTCGAGTGTTGAGCAGAGGCAGGCTGTGTATGTTTCGGTTCTAATAAACGCTGTGTCCATCGAGTAATATTCAATAATCAATTAATTGTGTTCATTCTTTTACTATGCGATCAACTATCAATTCTAAACATGTATTTTCCTCCTCTCTGCTGCTTACAGTCTGACTATCATCAATGTGATGACATGCTATTTTATCAAATCGATTATCTAACGTTTAATTGATTACGTGATTGAATTCAATCATGCAACAATTAACTCATTAATAACCTGGGGCACCACAGACAAGTTTATTTAAGGAGTTCCATCTTCCGAATGAACTCTTAGAGATCTAAAAATCTCTTACATTTCAGTCATCAATCAGTCATGAATTTTTCTTTCCCTCTATCAGTCTCATCTGAACGTCGTAAAATTCTTGGTTAATGCACAAACCCTAATTTCCATTATGAATCAGCAATATAAACATTGGCTTAATTATTTATTTACTAACTAAATAATCACAGAAATACATCACAAACAGTAGATATTGGTTACTAACAGAGATAGAAAAGTCGCTAGTGGGCTATGCCTATATGACAGCTTGGTAGACAAAAGGAGAGTGGTGGGGACTGAGAGAGCGGTATAGACAAATGTATTCACTACACAGTCTATAATTATATTCATTGAAATGCTAATCCTTTGCACATGAATGGCCACTCATTCAAGAATAATTGCAATATAAACTCAGCAAAAAAATAAATGTCCTCACTGTCAACTGTGTTTATTTTCAGCAAACTATTTTCAGCAAACTTAACATGTTTGTATGAACATAAGATTCAACAACTGAGACATAAACTGAACAAGTTCCACAGACATGTGACTAACTAATTATTATGGAATAATTTGTGCCTGAACAAAGAACAAAGGGGGGGGGGGGTCAAAATCAAAAGTAACAGTCAGTATCGGGTGTGGCCACCAGCTGCATTAAGTACTGCAGTGCATCTCCTCCTCATGGACTGCACCACATTTGCCAGTTCTTGCTGTGAGATGTTACCCCACTCTTCCACAAAGGCACCTGCAAGTTCCCAGACATCTCTGTGAGGAATGGCCCTAGCCCTCACCGTCTGATCCAACAGGTCCCAGAAGTGCTAAATATGATTTAATTCTCCCATTTTGGGGATTTAGCAGTTTGGCCAAGTGAAGTCCTTTGTTCTCTCTCTCTCAACACTCTCTTACCACCTGTCGTTCAGTCATAAAACGAGAGAGACCTATGATACCCCCCAGGGCACGTCATGACAACAGCATGATCTATTCCCCTTTGGTGCACATGATAGACTAAACAAGACAGTTGCTGGACTGAGCACGTGCCCGGAGCTGCTGAGCCGGTGGAGCATGTATTAATCCTGCTGAAGTATTCATTGTGGTCCGCAGGTCAAACGAACGACTGAAATGAACTAGTCACTCAGAAAAACTAATCGTGACACTCAAGTCAGTAAAAAGAGTTGAGTGAATCGTTCATGAACTGCACAACACTACTACATTACAATGCTATAACAAGGTGTAATTTACAACCTCCTGTGTCACATTATTACATTGAATGGAATGATGAGCATCATAACCATATAATTTGGCTAAGATGACACCGACAGAGGGCCCCTTGCCTCGAGCTCCGACATAACATTGCAGGTTTCTACTTTTTTGTATTTTTTTCTGGTGTTTTTCTCTAATTTTCTTAATCTGATTGTTTTGTGCATTATTACACACACCCGGGTAGAACTTTTGGAATACGAATTGCTGGGTACTCACCGTCAGTTGAAGGCAGTTTAATTTGGGCATGCATTTCATCCAGATGTGAAAATACTGCCCCCTGTCACCAAGAAGTTAAACACCTTTTTACTCAAGATTCGAGTACAATGACCCTAAGCTGCCGAGGAGAGCCCCCGATGGCTACACACCCAGTCTCCACTGAGGATGTGTGTAAGTCATTCAAATGTGTTAACCCTCGCAAGACATTTTAAATCTCTCCTTAGCTCAGACCTCTATTTCCACCTGCTTCAAGATGTCCACTATCATCCCTGTGCCCAAGGGAAAGTAACTGAATGACTACCAACCAGTAGCACTTATTTCCGTCATCATGAAGTGCTTCAAGAGGCTAGTCAAAGACCATATCACCTCCTCCCGCCTTGACACACTCAACCCCCTCCAATTTGCCTACCACCTTACAGATCCATGGATGACACAATCACCATTGCACTGCACACTACCTCTACCCACCTGGACAAAATAAATGTTTGTGAGGATTCTGTTCATCGACTACAGTTCGTCCTTCAATACCATATAAGCTCATTACAAAGCGCACAGCCCTGGGTCTGAACTCCTCCCTATGCAACTGGGTCCTTTACTTCCTGACAGGTTGCCCCCAGGTGGTGAAGGTAGGCAACATTACCACCTCGACACTGATCCTCAACACGGGGACCCCACAAGGATGTGTCCTCAGTCCCCTCCTGTTTTCTCTGTATACCAATGACAAAGTGGTCTCACACAGTTCCAACTCCATCAAATTCGCTGACGACACGACAGTAGTAGGCCTGATCACCAACAACGATGAGACAGCCATCATGGAGGAGGTAGGCACTCTGACGGCATGGTGCCCGGTAAACAACCTGTCCCTTAATGTTAGCAAAGCAAAGGAGCTGATTGTGGAATTCAGGAGGAACCAGGCTGGAAACTCCCCCATGCTCATCAATGGCGTTGCCATGGAGATGGTCAATAACTTAAAATTCCTTGGCATAAACATCTCAGCGAAGCTGAAATGGTCTAACCAATCGGACACTCGTGAAGAAGGCACGACAGCGACTCTTCAACCTCAGGATAATGAAGAGATTTGGCCTGTCCCAGAGGGCCCTCGCAGTGTTTTACAGGAGCACCATCGAGAGCATACTGTCGGGCTGCATCACGGCCTGGTATGGCAACGGACACCGCCACAGACTGCAAGGTTCTTTAGAGGGTGCACCGTTGGGTGCACACTGCCTGCTCCGCAGAACAACTACAACACCAGGTGTCGCAGGAAGACCAAGAAGGTCATCAGGGACACCAGCCACCCAAGCCCATGCCCTGTTCTCCCCGCTTCAGTCACTCAGATGCAGGCAGTACAGGAGTATCATGGAAAACAACTAAGACTGGCCAATATTTTCTACCATCAGGCTGCTGAATACCACCCTCCACCCCAACGACATTCATCACTGTTGTGGTTGTTAATATGTATGTTATTACCTTTTTACAAATTCACAAACTTCTTTGTGAATAAGGCTGTATCATAACAAAATGTGTAAAAAGTCAAGGGGTCTGAATACTTTCCGAATGCACCGCACTTTGAGGGAATTATTTTAGAAATACTTAATATGCCTTTGAAACAAGCATTTTTCTCATCTATTGGTTTTCAAATCAACATTCTTTTTTTGTACTGCTGCCAAAGGCTTAATTCTAGCCTACACCCATGTGTGCTTTATTGAGCTGATAATATGAATAAATAAAACTTCAATATTTTAAGATAAAGGGTCTGATCTGTTTCATCAGCCTTTTGCTTTTCTTAAATATTTTAATGTGCAGTGGTTGTATGAATTTTAGATCTGTTCTTCCAGAACTGTCCCAGAGTCTGTTTTGAACCGTAGACATACTTTGTTTCGCCCGATCGATGGCGGGACGCCCTTAATTTCGAGGTTGTAATTTAAATGTTGCTTTTTTTTGTAGGCTACCAATTGTAGCCAATTGTTCTCCAGGGGAGCCTTAATCTAATAGCCATGGTGTAGCCTACATTTTTGTCTGATTATGGTATGAAAAATAAAAATAGTAATGCATTTCATTTTGTAAAGTGGTTCCTTGCATCCTACATTGATGTAAAAATGCTGTTACAAAACATTTTGTATTTTTGGACAAGTGAGGTGAGATTTTGGAAAAGTAAAAAATCTCTCCTACTTTTCCGAAATACTGAAATTATCATTATGGGTTAAAACTCATGAATGTCTAAAACTAGATGCCCTTTTTTTGACAAAGAGATCAGTAAAAAAAAGTATCTGTACGGCCCTCCGTTGATTTTCTAAATCCTAATGTGGCCCTCAAGCCAAAACGTTTGCTCACCCCTCTTATGTGTTATATAGATGTTATAAAGGCTTTTATAAACGTGTGCATAAGGACACCTACAGTAAAGTGTTTCCAAAGTTTTTTGTTGTTGTTGCACTGAATAGGCTTAATGTCCCGGGTTGAACTGCCTATTTGGTTGACCTGTCAGTTCGTTACTCACCCACTCACCCTCTGACACGCTGCAAAACCACAGTTTTGTCTCTGAGGTTGTACTGTATTCCACAAACTTTCCCCAAATTACAGTTTTTTTTGGGAAATCCCGGTTGAAGGTTTCCCTCCTGATTCGCAGGAATCCTCCAACCAGGATTTCTGAAAAACCTGGGAATTTTGGGAACATTTCCGGAATTTTGCAACCCCAAATCTGAAAGCTGAACCCCCAGTCATGGTGCTTCTCTGCGTCATCCCTCCCAGGTCCAATGAGCGGCTGGCGGAGGCCAACACCAAGCTGATGAGCGAGCGCCACCGCAGCAAGTCCCTGATAGCCAGCAGCATTGTCAACGGCAGCCTGGGCGGACCTCTGGACATGGGCTCCCTGGGGCCGGTGGGGGCCTACGGGGCAACGCTGGGGCCCCTCAACAGGAGCCTGGGAGGGCCTCTCCTTAGCCCCCTGGGGGATGGGGGTCAGAGCAGCAGGGTGGAGGCTTACCTGGCTAAGGTAACAGGCTGTCTGAATTTTTAATGGCAATATCAAATATACAGGGACTGTGCTCCACATTGCTTAAAGGGATAGTTTACGTTTTTGGAGATTTAGTATATTTTTGACTTGACTTAACTAACCTTTTTGACTTGCAGGGATGTTGCATTGGGTTTCCATGCATTCAGGTTGCCTTGGTTTACTTTTGACCATTTTTGTAACATATCCCATCTCCATGGTGTCATAATTGTTAGTTAGCAGTGTACTTTTTATGTTGTTTTTATGTAACATGCAGTGTAGTTACATTGTAATTTAAAAAATGTATAAGTGTCTGTCGTTAAATGAAGCTGAATGACAAAACTCTTCTAATGCTTTGCTTACATTTTTTTCCAAATGCTGTCTTTCTTCCTTTTCTCACTAGACCTATATATGACTAAATGTCCATCCTGTATCACCTCTATTCTTCTCTTGCCATCTTTCCTTCCTATTCTTTTAGAGTTTTCTTATAGTGGGACTTTGTGCCTAACCTCTCTATTTCTCAATCCTTCAGCTTCTAGCTCAAAAGTCTGTCTCTCATCTCTCCTCTCTTCAGCCAGACTCATGACCAGGTGTGTAGGTGTGTGTTAGCTCATGCTGCTGCTTCACTCTCCTCTGACCCTCCCCTCTCCCCCTCACATTGGGCCTCTCCCCTCACCTTCCCATTGGCCCAAGCTTGCAACACTCCACACACAACCGTGGTTTCACAGCATGTGAGAGCGGGTAAATTTGTTTTAGCTTGGCCAGTGCCCCAGGTGGGGGGAGATTTCTCTATGAGAAATAGAATGGTCAAAAATCTGGGGCACCGGGTGGGTGACAGTGTATTCACCCAGTGCTAGTTCAGTTAGCTTTAGGGCTACCCATTGCAGCTGCACCAGGGTCCAATCAAGTAATACAGGGTCACGTTCAGTTTGGCAAACGTTACACAGAAATGGCATGTATAGACCAGGTGTAATTCCTTATTCTACATGTCAGAGAGGCATGGTTGCTCTACATCAGGGCTCTCAACCCTGTTCCTGGAGAGCTATGCTCCTGTAGGTTTTGCTCCAACCCCAGTTGCAACTAACCTGATTCAGCTTATTTATTAGAATCAGGAGCTAAAACCTACAGGATGGTAGCTCTCAAGGAACAGGGTTGGAGACTCTGCTCTACATTATAGGCCTATATTTGAAATCTGAACCTCCCGCAGCGTTGTCCCACTCAACGCAGGCCAGTTGTCACAGATGTCAATACTACTATTCTTTAGTAACGATTTGATGGTTTGGGATATCATTCATTTGCACACAAATGTTTCAGAAACAATTGACTAGATTTAAATTAAATACAATGTGTTCTGTATCTGTTAAATAAAACTGCAGCAAATGCAGCTACTGTATTGTCTTGCTGAGGTGTTGTGCTTGTTGAAATTATCTAACGAGAGGCTCCTCAGACTTTTTATAAAATAGTAAAACATTAGTTATCGTTTTTATATAAAACTATACTAAATATATTCATGTCACCAAATAATTGATTAAAACACACTGTTGCACAATTAAAGTCTACAGTAGCCTCAACAGCACTCTGTAGGGTAGCACCATGGTGTAGCTGAAGGACACCTAGCCTCTGTCATCTGGATACATTGACTTCATTACAAAACCCATGAGGCTCATGGTTCTCACCCCCTTCCATAGACTTACACAGTAATTATGACAACTTCAGGAGGATGTCTGCCAACCTATCAGAGCTCTTGCAGCATGAAGTGACATGTTGTCCACCCAATCAAAGGATCAGAGAATGAATATAGTACTGAAAGCATAAGCTACAGCTAGTTAGCACAGCAATATATTTCTTTAAAATTGTAGAAGCAAGAGTGAGAGAGCTAGCTATATTTAGTTATAAAAAAACATCTTGCTTAGCTAGCAAATGCAGCTAGCTAGTTTAGCTTATTCAAACACCTGTATCAAATGGAGAGGGATGCTATCTTAGCTAGGTGGCTATGGCTATCCAACACTGGAACTCTTACAAGTTAAGGTTTTGGTTGTATTAATTTCTTGCCACCGGGGCCCGCTGTTGCAACTGCAAAACTGCAGGACACTGTACTGTGTGATTGTAGCGGGTTTACTAACGTCTTAGTTCTAGTAGCTATGTTGACTATGACGTTAGCTTATATGTTTTGGCTTGGAAAGTATTTTTTTCCTGGTCACAGCTGATGGGTTGTGTACTGAAGTCCAAAAGCGAATGGAAAAGGTAAAAGGAGGAGAGTGCTTAGATGCGAGAAGGAATTACACAACGGCAAAATGATCATGCTCTTTGTATGTGGCTGCTATGAAAACTGTTTGTGTGTAATCAGGGGTCTATTCATTCCTCCGATTCTGTTGAAAATCCTTTTTTAAACTGAAAATATCAGTATCATGTTCATAGCCTAAACCTATCGATGTTACATCGAGCTTGGTGAATGGAATATGAGTGACAGTCATCCAATATGTTGCAATAGAAATAAGGCCATGCTCATAAAAACAATGATCATCTTCCCTCATCTTAAACGTCACCGACTGCCACTGACATCCCAGTAATAGAATCTAACAGTGAACACTGTTCAGTTGGCGTAATTCAATCACTATAGAAACACCATTCGGTTTCCATTTAGGCTGAAGCAGAGCTTTGCTTGCATGCTCTGTTGTGTTGCTAAATTGCAGTGCTTTTTCTCATGCAGTTCTGTATGCCTTTTTTCATCAAGCACAATTTACCAACATTAGCTTATGTTAAGTGGATTTAATACCAACAAGTAAAGCAAACAATTTCCCTCTTTTTATGGAAAGTGGTCTTCTACTTTTCAGATGGTACAAGTTATTTTTGTTTTATAAGGATATCCATTATTAAAAATTTAAAAAATGTGAACTTGTTTCTTGTTTATAAGCCCACAGCAGTGATAAAGATTTTGGTTATACCACAATATCTCAGAATATGCTTCCTCTTCTTTTCTAGATGCAGAATGAATTGGAGAGAAACATATCAAAGGAGTTGGACCATGGTAAGTGTTTATGCAGGGACTTAATTAAGCTCATATCATAACACAAAATAACAGGGTTGTATTTTCAGATCTGGAAATTATGTATTTGTTTTTAAATTATAATACTAGAAGAACAAGTCCAGATTATTGCAAAAAATATAAATTTTACACACTAGCTTCCCGAACAGTCATTCTGATTTCCATGTAAAATAGCCTTTTGAGTGACTAAAATATCACCTATAAATATCAAGTACATTCTCTCATGGCTAAATGCCAGGAAGTTTGCAAAGACTGGCTTAGTGGGTGGGGAGCCAATTTGGTGATACACTAAGCAACTCAAACTCAAACAGCATTAATATTCCATCAATAGCTAGGTTTCAATCCAATTGGCAACAGAGTTTCATGCAAAAATCCACATTAAAAGAAAATGTGCCTACGCTGGACAAGAGCTCGCAGATACGGTGTGTGTAGGATCTGCGGGTGGATTGTGGTAAAGAGCAATGATGTTTTTATTTGTCAAAATGGCAGTAAAGCATTGATCATCATGTCACCAGAATAAGACCCTAAAACATTTATTGGAAATGAGCATCAAGCTCCGTTTGGTGCCACTTTCACCACCCTGTGAAGTTAATCATATTTTATTTGATCTGTAGCCTAATTTAAACTACATGGATTCCCGAGTCGTAGTGGAAGGATCACAGACAGCATGTCATTGCGTGACTCCAAGTTGACTTCGATATGATGGTTATTATATCAATGTCTGCACATATTCGGCGTTTCCACCTCCATTTCTTGCATTATACGTTTTACCGACACAAAGATCCCACCATGTCGAACGAACAAATTCTGTCCCCGTTTTTAAAATTGCACCGAAACTGAAGTATTTTTTTATACTTGCATAAAAACTGTGGATGAAAATGTGGTTATTGATGTCAATTTGTTTATACGTCTCCCGTTTGGCATGTCTATTGTGATGCGGTTCACAGCAACACTGACAGATGTGTTGACATGACAACTGCGTCATAATTTTGAACTGCTGTCCCACTCATCCCAAATCATCTCAATTGGGTTGAGGTCTGGTGATTGTGGAGGCCAGGTCATCTGATGAAGCACTCCATCACTCTCCTTCTTGGTCAAATAGCCCTTACACAGCCTGGAGGTGTGTTGTAATTGTCCTGTTGAAAAACTAATGATTGTCCCACTAAGCGCAAACCAGATGGGATGGCGTATCGCTGCAGAATGCTGTGGTAGCCATGCTAGTTAAGTGTGCCTTGAATTCTTAATAAATCACTGACCGTGTCCCCAGCAAAGCAAAGCACATCCACACCATCACAACTCCTCCTCCATGCTTCACGGTGGGAACCACACATGCAGAGAACATCCGTTCAACAAAAAAAATCTCAAATTTGGACTCATCAGACCGACGGACAGATTTCCACCAGTCTTATGCCCATTGCTCGTGTTTCTTGGCCCAAACAAGTCTCTTCTTCTTATTGGTGTCCTTCAGGATTGACTGACCTTCATGTCTTAAAGTAATGGACTGTCGTTTCTCTTTGCTTAGTTGAGCTGTTCTTGCCATAATATGGACTTAGCCCTATTTGGTGAAAGACCATCTTCTGTATACCACCCCTACCTTGTCACAACACATCTGATTGGCTCAAACACATTAAGAAGGAGATCAAGTCCACAAAAATAACTTTTAGCAATTGAAATGCATTCCACATTTTTTTATTTTATATTTATTTAACCAGGTAGGCCAGTAGAGAACAAGTTCTCATTTACAACTGCGACCTGGCCAAGATGAAGCAAGGCAGGGCAACAAAAACAACAACACAGTTACAAATAAACAAACGTACAGTCAATAACACAATTGATAAATCTATGTACGGTGTGTGCAAATGTAGAAAAGTAGGGAGGTAAGGCAATAAATAGGCCATAGAGGCGAATTAATTACAATTTGGCATTAACACTGGAGTGATCGATGTGCAGATGATGATGTGCAAGTAGAGATACTGGGGTGCAAGAGGGTAAGTAATCATTTGGGGATGAGTTAGTTTGGTGTGCTATTTTCAGATTGGCTGTGTCCAGGTACAGTGATCAGTAAGCTGCTTTGACAGCTGATGCTTGAAGTTAGAGAGGGAGATATAAGACTCCAGCTTCAGTGATTTTTGCAATTCATTCCAGTCATTGGCAGCAGAGAACTGGAAGGAAAGGCGGCCAAAGTGAGTGTTGGCTTTGGGCATGATCAGTGAAATATACCTGCTGGAGCGTGTGCAACGGGTGGGTGTTGCTATGGTGAGCTGAGAAGGTGGGGCTTTACCTAGCAAAGACTTCTAGATGACCTGGAGCCAGTGGGTTTGGCGACTACTATGTAGTGAGGGCCAGCCAACGAGAGCATACAGGTCGCAGTGGTGGGTGGTATATGAGGCTTTGGTGACAAAACGGATGGCACTGTGATAGACTACATCCAGTTTGCTGGATCTATAAGTCCTCAGAGCAGTGGGCAGCTGGGAGGAGATGCTTTTATTCTCCATGGACTTGTGTTCGGAAACTTTTTGGAATTAGTGCTACAGGATGCAAATTTCTGTCTGAAAATGCTAGCCTTAGCTTTCCTAACTGACTAAGTATATTGGTTCCTGACTTCCCTGAAAAGTTGCATATCGCGGGGGCAATTCGATGCTAATGCAGAACGCCACAAGATGTTTTTGTGCTGGTCAAGGGCTGTCAAGTCTGGGGTGAACCAAGGGCTTTATCTGTTCTTAGTTCTACATTTTTTGAATGGGGCATGCTTATTTAAGATGGTGAGGAAAACCCTTTGGAAGAGCAACCAGGCATATTCTACTGACGAGGTTGGTATGTATTCAACACAGTTCCCATTGAAATCCCCTTGGGATATTAATGAAGTTGCACTTCCTAGGGCTTCCACTAGATGTCAACCATCTATAGAAATTTGAATGAAGCTTCTATTGTGTTATGGGACTGAATGACAGCAGAATGAATCAGGTGTCTGCCAGTCAGCCATTTCCTAGTCATGCGCATTTCACATGATAGCTACCTGCGTTCCATGGCTCCGGAATACTCTGGTTGGAACTTTATTGAAGATTAATGATAAAACATTCTGATTGTTTCTTCGACCTGTAATATAACTTTTTGAAGTTTTTGTCCGACGTAACTCTGACCAGAACAAGCGTTTGGATATGTATACCAAATGCGCTAACAAAAGTAGCTAATTGGGCATAAATAACGGACATTATCGAACAAATCAAGCATTTATTGTGGTCCTGGGAGTGCATTCTGATGAAGATCATCAAAGGTAAGGGAATATTTAGCATGTAATTTATGGTTTATGTTGACTACAACATGGCGACTATTTTGACTTGATTATTCTGAGCGCCGTCTCAGATTATTGCATGGTTTGCTTCTTCCGTTTTTATTTAAATCTGACAGCGGTTGCATTAAGGACAGATAAATCTATAATTCCATGTGTATAACTTGTATTATCATCTACATTTATGATGAGTATTTCTGTTGAATCGATGTGGCTATGGAAAATCACTGGATGTTTTTGGAACTAGTGAATGTAACGTGCCAATGGAAATTCTGATTTTTTTTATATAAATATGAACTTTATCAAACAAAACATACATGTATTGTGTAACATGAAGTCCTATGAGTGTCATCTGATGAAGATCATCAAAGGTTAGTGATTCATCTCTTTGGGTGGGAAAATGGCTGTGTTTTTCTGTGGCTTGGTGGTGACCGAACATAATCGTTTGTGCTGCTTTCGCCGTAAAGCCTATTTGAAATCGGACACTGGTGGGATTAACAACAAGACTACCTTTAAAACGGTATAAGGTACATGTATGTTTGAGGAATTTTAATTATGAGATTTCTGTTGTTTTGAATTTGGCGCCATGCACTTTCACTGGCAGTTGTCATGCAATCCCGTTAACGGGATTGCATCCCAAAAAGGTTTTAACCAGCGGCAACGGTGAGCGACTTGTTTCTGGAAAGGTGTATTTTTAAAAGTAGAAGCTCAAATTGTTTGGGCACAGACCTGGATAATATGACAGAACTCTGCAGGCTATCTCTGCAGTAGATTGCAACTCCGCTCCCATTGGCAGTTCTATCTTGACGGAAAATGTTATAGTTAGGGATGGAAATGTCAGGATTTTTGGTGGCCTTCCTAAGCCAGGTAGACAAGGCATATTGACATTAGGGAGAGGCGTGTGTAGCCGAGTGATCATAGGATCCAGTGGGTAGCTAGGCGAGCTGGAGACACAGCGATTCAGAGATTCAGACAGCTAACAGGCTGGGGCTAGCAGATGGGCCTGCGGGGGACGTCGCAACGGAAGAGCCTGTAGAAACCCCCTCGGACGGTTACGTCGGCAGACGAGTCATGATGGATCGTGTCGGCAGTAAAGGTTCCAGGCCAATTGGCAAGAGAGGTATTGTAGCCCAGGAATTGTCTGATGGAATCTCTTCGGCTATCTGGGAGATGGGTCTAGCTTGAGGCTAGCTCCAGGGTAACTGGTGTATGCTTTAGGACAGAGGCGTTAGCCAGGAGTAGCCACTCGGATAGCAGCTTGCTAGCTGCGATGACCCGGTGTTAAGGTTCAGAGCTTGCAGTATGAATCCGGAGATGTGGTAGAGAAAATTGTGAAATATCAGAAGAATAGTGGAGAATTATTTATTTCAGCTTTGTTCTTTCTTCACATTCAAAGTGGGTCAGAAGTTTACGTACACTCAATTAGTATTTGGTAGCATTGCCTTAATTGTTTAACTTGTGTCAAATGTTTCGGGTAGCCTTCCACAAGCCTCCCACAGTAAGTTGGGTGAATTTTGGCCCATTCCCCCGGACAGAGATGGTGTACCTGAGTCAGGTTTGTAGGCCGCCTTGCTCGTACACGCTTTTTCAGTTCTGCCGACAAATGTTCTATAGGACTGAGGTCAGGGCTTGACTTTGTTGTTCTTAAGCCATTTTGCCACAACTTTGGAAGTATGCTTGGGGTCATTGTCCATTTGGAAGACCCATTTGCGACCAAGCTTTAACTTTGTGACTGATGTCTTGAGATGTTGCTTCAATATATCCACATAATTTACCTCCCTCATGTTGCCATCTATTTTGTGAAGTGCACCAGTCCCTCCTGCAGCAAAGCACCCCCACATGATGCTGTTGCTGTTCTTGGATTGATTTGCACTTTTCGCACCAGAGAACGTTCATCTCCAAGAGACAGAACGCGTCTCCTTCCTGAGCGGTATGACAGCTGTGTGGTCCCATGGTGTTTATACTTGCGTACCAACATGATGCTGCCACCCCTGTGTTTCATGGTTGGGATGGTGTTCTTCGGTTTGCAAGCCTCCCCCTTTTTCCTCCAAACATAACGATGGTCATTATGGCCAAACAGTTCTATTTTTGTTTCATCAGCCCAGAGGACATTTCTCCAAAAAGTACAGTCTTTGTCCCCATGTGCAGTTGCAAACCGTAGTCTGCCTTTTTTATATCGGTTTTGGAGCAGTGGCTTCTTCCTTGCTGAGCGGCCTTTCAGGTGGTCCAACATCTTCACAAGGTCATTTTCTGTTGTTCTGGGATTGATTTGCACTTTTCACACCAAAGTACATCTCAAGGAAACAGAACGAGTCTCCTTCCTGAGCGGTTTGATGGCTGCGTGGTCCCATGGTGTTTATACTTACTATTGTTTGTACAGATGAACATGGTACCTTCGGGCGTTTGGAAATTGCACCCAAGGATGACCCAGACTTGTGGAGGTCTAAAAAAAATGTATGAGGTCTTGGCTGATTTCTTTTGATTTTCCCAATGTCAAGCAAAGAGGCACTGAGTTTGAAGGTAGGCCTAGAAACACATCCACAGGTACACCTCCAATTGACTCAGGCTAATTGACATCATTTATCAGAAGCTTCTAAAGCCATGACATCATTTTCTGGAATTTACACAGTCATGGTGTATGTAAACTTCTGACCCACTGGAATTGTGATACAGTGAATTTTATGTGAAATAATCTGTTAGCGATTGTTGGAAAAATTACTTGTCATGGACAAGGAAGATGTCCTAAATGACGTGCCAAAAATACAGTTTGTTAACAAGAAATTTGTGGAGTGGTTGAAAACGAGTTTTAATGACTCCAACCTAAGTGTATGTCAACTTCCGACTTCAACTGTATCTAGCTTTATAAACCACACCCCTCTGAAAACACACCTTCGATGTTGGTTACATCTTTATTTAAATTAGGTAATAGAATATGATTTTACCGTTGGTGTATTTAAACAAGCATTAGGGAGATGCCACTCTATCCCCTTAATAATCCCGACTCCTGAATCCAAGTGTTTGACATGGGGGAGGGGACCAGTAACTTTATGATCAAACTTTAGTAATGTAGAAACAGTCAATTTTCATACTTTGATCTGGTTTCATCCAAATATCATCCAATTCCATGAAAAACATGATTTTGACATTTCATTACCTTTAATAATTTCTTTCTCTCCTTGTTTCTCTCTCTCCCCTCACTGCCTTCTCTCTCTTCAGCAACAGCAGAGCTTGAGTGCTCTGCCCGGATGTCTCCGGTGGGCTCTGCCTCGGGATCCCCTACTAGCCTGGGTTGGGGTCTCAGTGTGGTGGAGGACCCGGTCAGCAGGGCCACACAGCAGTACCTGGAAGTGCTCAAGAAAAACTATATGATTTGACCAACCCATAGCAGGGCCAGGCAGCTTCTGGGCTACCCAAAGGGAGCCACAACTGTCCGCTTTACCATGACCTTGGTGGTGTTTATTAGGGCACGCGGTGGGAAACGTTTTGCAATCGAAGGCAAAAATGACATTTTTAGGTCCAGGGTATTCCTTCCGTTTCATTCTGTTTTCTCCCGTTTGGTGCTCTAATGAACATCACCCTGGGCCTCATCAATGCATGCTTATATAAAAAGAACATGCACATTGAGAAAAACACTAAAGGGTAAAGCCACTCCACTATAACACATTCCCCCCCAAAAATGTTTACTCTTTATTCTACGTCTTTTAAGAAAGGAAACAGACGTTTCACATTGCACTTACAGTGCATTCGAAAAGTATTCAGACCCCTTGACTTTTTCTACATTTTGTTAAATTACAGGCTTATTCTAAAATGGATTGTATCGATTTTTTTCCCCCCCTCATCAATCTACACACAATGCCCCATCATGACAAACCAACAACAGATTTTTAGATATGTTTGCATATGTATTAAAAATGTAAAACTGAAATATCACATTTACATAAGTATTCAGACCCTTTAGTCGGTACTTGTTGAAGCACCTTTGGCAGCGATTATGGCCTCGAATCTTGTTTGGTATGACGCTACAAGCTTGGCATACCTGTATTTGGGGAGTTTCTTCCATTCTTCTCTGCAGAACCTCTGAAGCTCTGTCAGATTGGATGGGGAGTGTCGCTGCACAGCTATTTTCAGGTTTCTCCAGAGATGTTAGATCGGGTTCAAGTCCGGGCTCTGGCTGGGCCATTCAAGGATATATCTAGAGAATTGTCCCAAAGCCAGTCCTGCGTTGTCGTTGTACTGTTGGAAGGTGAACCTTCGCCCCAGTCTGAGGTCCTGAGCGCTCTGGACCAGGTTTTCATCAAGGATCTCGCTGCACTTTGCTCCATTCGTCTTTCCCTCGATCCTGACTAGTCTACCAGTCCCTGCCGCTGAAAAACATCCCCACTGCATGATGCTGCCACCACCATGCTTCACCATAGGGATGTTGCCAGGTTTCCTCCAGACATGACACTTGGTATTCAGGCCAAAGATTTAAATCTTGGTTTGATCAAACTAGATATTCTTGTTTCCTTTCAGTGCCTTTCGGCAAACTCCAAGCAGGCTGTCATGTGCCTTTTTCTGAGGAGTGGCTTCCGTCTGGCCACTCTACCATTAAAAACCTGATTGGTGGAGGGCTGCAAAGATGGTTGTCCTTCTGGAAGATTTTCCTATCTCCACAGAGGAACACTGTCAGAGTGACCATCAGGTTCTTGGTCACCTCCCTGACCAAGGCCCTTCTCGCCTGATTCCTCAATTTGGCTGGACGACCAGCTCCAGGAAGAGCCTTGGTGGTTTCAAACTTCTTCCATTTAATAATGATGGAGGTCACTGTGTTCTTGGTTATGGTCAATGCTGCAGAAATGTTTTGGTAACCTTCCCCAGATCTGTGCCTTGACGCAATCCTGCTTCGGAGCTCAACTGACATTTCGACCTCATGACATGTTTTTTGCTCTGACATGCACTGTCAACTGTGGGACTTATATAGACAGGTGTGTACCTTTACAAATCATGTCCAATCAATTTAATTTACCACAGGTGGACTCCAGTTAAGTTGTAGAATCATCTCAAGGATGGTCATTGGAAACAAGGTACACCTGAGCTCAATTTCGAGTCTCATAGCAAAGGGTCTTACGTAAATAAGTTATTTCAGTTTTTTATTTTTCATACATTTGCAAACATTTCTCAACTTGTTTTCACTTTGTCATTATTGGGTATTGTGTGTAGATTGAGATGTTTTATTTAAACCATTTTAGAAGGCTATAACCTAACAAAATGTTAGTCAAGTGGTCTGAATACTTTCGGAATGTACTGTATACATGAGAAAGATGGCATGATATTTTTTTTCAAAGCCATATTTTTTTACATATTTGTTATTAACCTCCTGGAGACAATGTCTGCGCCCCTTTGGACATATAATCTAAACATCTTCATAAAAATATCTGTTTTTTTTCATGGGCTACTTCTCAATCCAACATTCACCGATGTCAGCCTTCATCATCTACGGTGAAAGATGGCAGCGCTACAGCTGTGTTTGTCAAACCATGAGACATCCCTATTATGACCCCTCTATGTAAAGGTGAGACTCTAACGAAAACATATATGATTTGCTCTGAGATGCCCACATACCTCACAAGACTCGTCTGAAGACTCACCCGGTACCACAAGACTCGCCCGAAGACTCACCCGGTACCACAAGACTCGCCCAGTAGCAGTTTAAAAAATGCCTTCTACACCACTTGACAACTGAGGAGTGGAAAAACATTGCATGGAACATGACAGTGAGTAGAGTTTACTTGAGTGGCCTGGCTCAGTCCCCAGACTGAGCATCTTAGAGCACCCAATAGAGCATCTTTCGGATGAGATGGAACAGGCTGTTGGGCAGTATGAATGTATCGCCGTCCAATCTGCAGCTACTACGTGATTCCGTCGCATCAGCATGGACCAACATCCCTTTGAAGAATACCCTAAAGAATTCGGTCTGTTCTGGAGGCAAAGGGCGGTCCGACCCGGTACTAGATGGATGTACCTAAAATAAACTGTCCAGTGAGTATATGGAAGTAGTTTAGTGTGTAAAAAAAGGGGTTAAATATTTGCTGAAAGATATTATAATAATCTTATATCATAAATAGGACAGACACTTCAAAACAAGCTTCCTTTAAAAAATGTTTTACCTTTTTCCATATACAAATCTGTTATTCAATGCGTTTCAATGGGCTAGTAGCAGACGTGTGTGTATATATAGACATGTATACATATATACATACATATAAGTTCTTAAGTATTGTTACTCTTGTATGATCTGTTTTTTTCTATGGTTCAGTCCTTTTCAGTACAGTGTGTATACACTATAGGTTCCTGCGTACAGATTGTCTTGAAAATTGTTTGCCATTTACTTTATGGTATTGATTTATTGGATATTTTATAGTATTGGATGTATGTACCATGAGTAACATTACCAAGATATCACTTTTTTTGGTATGTGCCGTGTAATGGTTCAATATGTTTTTTCCTGTTTTTTTGTTGTTGTTGTTGTAATGCACAACATATACTTGAATGAGACAAACGAGGATATTCTGTAGTTAAACAGGGTACCCATATTTTGTTGTACCTCGTTACATTAGTTTTTGTTTGATCTTAGTTACAAAAAATATTACATGGGAGAAAAAAATTAACATTTCAGTATTTTTTTAAGGTCAACAGTTGCTATAAAAAAAATATATTTAAGGAAAAAGAGAATAGCCATCTGAACCCTTGTACAGTACATTACAGAAGATCTGTAAATTTATGAATAAAAGTCTACAAACATTTGTTCATTTTTCATGTATAGATTGTACACACATTTGTGATCCCAACTTTCGTTAGCTCATTTGACATATTTTACACCCTCCCCACTCCTAACACACACACCACAAATCATTCATGTCTGAAACTTGATGTTATACACCTAAAACCGCATTCCCCTCTACTTCTTAAAATTAGGGTCTGTAGTGTGTTTATGATGCCCCCATCCCGTGTGTCTCTCTCCTTTGATCAGTCCTCTGTCATCTTCTGATGTTGCTATATTCAAATTTGGTTACATTTACTTGTTTCCTTTACAGTTTGATGGGCACATCTGACAGACTGACTGCTTTATAATTATTTTTTTCATCCTTTTATAGACACAACTTCAAACATTATTATCAAGTTGGAGAACAGGGAGCCATACAAATAGAGACGGAATGTGATTAAGACATGTTGGAAAGATTGTTTTGAAAATAATCGCATGCATAAAACAAATAATTTCCACAGTCGGTCATTCTGTTTCTATAATGCCGTTCTGTTGATTGCCACTCTGTTCTCTCCGCTTGCCAGTCAAACCAATAATAGACTTCGGGAAAACTAAAAGATATCTATTTCCCACCCAATGGCCCCATAACGAGCTAGCAAGTCGATAGGCAAAAGTCACAAAAGTTTTTTTTGTTTTGATTAACATCTTCAACTGGTCTACCTCAATACTGTGCAAATATATATATATATTTTTTAACATTGATAGACATTCCCCTATCTTGTTGGTAAATTAATAATGTGGCCTCAAATTAGTCAAACCTGGACTAATTAAACACTTTTTTACAAATAAAGAAATGTGGCAGTGCCACTGTACATAATTCATAGTGTCTGCTATAGACAGCTTCAGACATGGCCGGCATTGCCTACACAGTTCAAGTATATGTAATGCTTACTGGGACTGAACATGACAGAAAATAATTTACTTCCTCATTAGTCTGTTTTTTTTTTTTTTCCATATCAGTGGATCTTCCTGTATATTGTATGACAGACAAGCAATGCATTGCAGTCAGCTCCAGGGGGTTTGATAGTAGTGCTGTCACAATACTGTACCATACTCAATTTTCCATGTCAAAAGAAAAAGGAAACCGCACACTGCTCTTTATAGTATCACTGATATTTAATAAGCTTACGTATCGGCCTCACGGCCTTGTCAGAGCTTTTGTGATTTAAAAAAAAAATTAGCACCCTTATTATGTAGACCTAGCCCCACCCACATCCGTTCCACACATCGAATGGGGTTGGAGGCAAAGGAAAAACAAATAAGTGCTGCCAAATATAACAATATGCATTTCATACATATTACAAAAGTGTATAAATAAGACTTACACGTCTGTAAAACCACAATGAGGACATAGCAAGTTTTCATTAATCATTGGGTACATCGTATGAAAAAAATCAGTGTAATCTTAAATAGGGACATAATTCATGTTCAAATTCACAACATAACATACATAGGCATTTCATCATTAAGTCCTTTAGGAAATAATGTCTGGATGGTGAAAATCCAAAAACATTCTCTTTTGCTAGGAGTATTATTAATATCACCTCCCCTGTCTGTTTAAGATTACTCTGTTTTTCGTACGATGTTCCCAATGATTAATTAAAACTTGCTATGTCCTCATTGTGGACACTTATTTGTTTTTCCTTTGCCTCCAACCCCTTTCGATGTGTGGAACGGATGTGGGTGGGGCTAGGTCTACATAAGGGTGCGAATTAAAAAAATTCACAAAAGCCGTGAGGCCGATACATAAGCTTATTAAATATCAGTGATACTATAAAGAGCAGTGTGCGGTTTCCGTTTTCCTTCATCTTGTTCAACTGTTGCCATGCACCTGCAAAAAAATTGCTCAGATGTGCAAGTGCCTTTTGAATTTTGTTTTCCATGTCAAAAGAAAGAAAACGGGAGAATAGGGTACTTTAACACTGTGGGGTGTGAACTTAGTCTATACCCTCTACAGCCTTCTCTTCAAAACCAGACAAGGGGGTCTTCACTCTGTTGTGAAAAGTGTTATGAAATGTAATGTCACCTTCTCTGGAGTGATGAATCACGCTTCACCATCTGGCAATCCGAGGGATGAATCTGGTTTTGGCGGATCCCAGGAGAACACTACTTTGCTCCAAAGCAAAGTGCCAACTGTAAAGTTTGGTGGAGGGGGTATAATATTTTGGGGCTGTTTTTCATGGTTGGCCCGTTAGTTTCAATGAAGGGAGATCTTAACTCTACAGCATACAATTCCATTTTAGACGGTTCTGTGCATTTGGGGACAGTTTGGGGAAGGCCCTTTCCTGTTTCAGCATGACAGTGCCCCCGTGCACAAAGCGAGGTCCATACAGAAATGGTTTGTTGAAATCGGTGTGAAAGAACTTGACTGGCCTGCACAGAGCTCTGACTTCAACTCCATCGAACACGTTTGGGATGAATTGGAACGCCAACTGTGAGCCAGGCCTAATCATCCAAAATTAGTGCCAGGCCTCACTTATGCTCTTCTGTCAGGCCTCATTTACATGCTGCCCAGACCGGACACGTCGTGTGCGCAAGCGTCGCAAAATAAATGTAAAAATCCATGTTCTTCATGGATTTAGAAGTCATTCCTATTTCTGACACAGATCACGCTGCAAGTCATGCCTCTCCCATCTCCTCATTGGTTTATAGAATCAGGTATCCACGTGCCATCTTCTCATTGGTTATCCCCTCGTGGGTGATTGAAAGACTAACTGTTGCCGGTTGTCGTGGTAATACTTTGAAAGTGCCAATCACCATATAAGTTCAAAGATGAAAAAGCCTGGAAGGAGGAGCGATGACTAGAAACGATTCGGTTGGCTGTTTTATGTGTGGATTCATTGTCGGAGTGGAGGACCTTGTGCATTTCAGGTAAAATAACAGCTTAATGTTTATATCCCAGGACAAATTTGCTAGCAACAGCAAGCTAGTTAAATAGGACAAATTAGCTAGCAAGTGCAAGCTAACTAGCTAAATTGCCGTACCTGTTTAATGCTTTTCGACCTGTTCCCAAATGAATGTCATTGGTTCAGAGTTTGTTTTGATATTTTAACCTGTGTGTCGTGATCGCGTTTGGTGTACGGGGACAAAATTAATTTATGCATGATAGCTCACGATGGCACACGCCAAATTCCCTGTCTTAGGTCAGTTAGGATCACCACTGTATTTTAAGAATGGGAAATGTCAGAATAATAGTACAGAGAATTATTTATTTCAGCTTTTATTTCTTTCATCACATTCCAGTGGGTCAGAAGTTTACTCAATTAATATTTGGTAGCATTGCCTTTAAATAGTTTAACTTGGGTCAAACATTTCAGGTAGCCTTCCACAAGCTTCCCACAATAAGTTGGGTGAATTTTGGCCCATTCCTCCTGACAGAGCTGGTGTAACTGAGTCAGGTTAGTAGGCCTCCATGCTTTTTCAGTTCTGCCCTCAAAATTTCTATAGGACTGCGGTCAGGGCTTTGTGATGGCCACTCCAATACCTTGACTTTGTTGCCCTTAAGCCATTTTGCCGCAACATTGGAAGTATGCTTGGGGTCATTGTCATTGTCATTTGGAAGACCCATTTGCGACCAAGCATTAACTTCCTGACTGATGTCTTGACATGTTGCTTCAATATATCCACATAGTTTTCCTTTCTCATGAAGTCATCTATTTTGTGAAGTGCACCAGTCCCTCCTGCAGTGAAGCACCCCCACAACATGATGCTGCCACCCCAGTTCTTCATGGTTGCGATGGTGTTCTTCATTTTTTTCCTCCAAACATAATGATGGTCATTATGGCCAAACAGTTTCATCAGACCAGAGGACATTTCTCCAAAAAGTACGATCTTTGTCTCCATGTGCAGTTGCATTCTGTAGTCTGGCTTTTTTTATGCAGGTTTTGGAGCAGTGGCTTCTTCCTTGCTGAGTGGCCTTTCAGGTTATGTCGATATAGATACTTTTGTACCTGTTTCCTCCAGTATCTTCGCATGGTTCTTTGCTGTTGTTCTGGGATTGATTTGCACTTTTCGCACCAAAGTAAGTTCATCTCTAGGACACAGAATGCGTCTCCTTCCTGAGCAGAATGACGGCTGCGTGGTCCCATGGTGTACCACGTTCATCTGTACAAACAATAGTACGCAAGTATAAATACTTGCGTACTATTGTTTGTACAGATGAACGTGGTACCTTCAGGCGTTTGGAAATTGCTCCCAAGGATGAACCAGACTGGTGGAGGTCTTGACTGACTTCTTTTGATTTTCTCATGATGTCAAGCAAAGAGGCACTGACTTTGAAATACATCCTCAGGTACACCTCCAATTGACTCAAATTATGTCAATTAGCTCAGAAGCTTCTAAAGCCATGACATCTTCTGGAATTTTCCCAGCTGTTTAAAAGGCACAGTCTTTTTTTTGTAAATTTCTGACCCAACTGGAATTGTGATACAGTGAATTATAAGTGAAATATTCTGCCTGTAAACAATTGTTGGAAAAATGACTTGTGTCATGCACAAGGTAGATGTCCTAACCGACTTGCCAAAACTATAGTTTGTTCACAAGAAGTTTGTGGAGTTTTTGAAAAACGAGTTTTAATGACTCCAACCTAATGGTATGTAAACAATCAGACTTCAACTGTAGATATGTAGTGACTTTTTCCACATTTTGTGACTTTACAGCCTTATTTTAAAACAAATGAATATTCCTTATTAATCTACATACTACCCCATAATGACCAAGCAAAAAACAGGTTATTAGAAATTGAAATAAATCATTTACATAAGTATTCAGACCCTTTGCTATGACTCAAAATTGAGCTCAGGTTCATCCTGTTTCCATTGATCACCCTTGTGATCAATGTTTCTACAACTTGATTGGAGTCCACCTGTGGTAAATTCAGTTGATTGGTCATGATTTGGAAAGGCACACACCTGTCTATATAATGTCCAACAGTTGATGGTGCATGTCAGAGCAACAACCAAGCCATGAGGTCGAAAGAATTGTCCGTAGAGCTCCGAGGCAGGATTGTGTCAAGGCACAGATCTGGGGGAGTGTACCAAAACATTTCTGCAGCATTGTAGGTCCCCAAGAACACAGTGGCCTCCATCATTCTTAAATTGAATACGTTTGGAAATATGAAGCCTCTTTCTAGAGTTGGCTGCTTGGCCAAACTAAGCAATCGGGGGAGAAGGGCCTTGGTCATGGAGGTGACCAAGAACCTGATGGTCACTCTGACAGAGCTCAAGAGTTCCTCTGTGGAGATGGGAGGACCTTCCGGAAGGACAACCATCTCTGCAGCACTCCACAAATCAGGCCTTTATGGTAGAGTGGCCAGACGGAATCCACTCCTCAGTAAAAAGGCACATGACAGCCCGCTTGGAGTTTGCCAAAAGGCACCTAAAGGACTCCCAGACCATGAGATACAATATTCTCTGGTCTGATGAAACCAAGATTGAACTCCTTGTCCTGAATGCCAAGCGTCACAGCTGGAGGAAACCTGGCACCATCCCTACGGTAAAGCATGGTGGTGGCAGCATCATGCTGTGGGGATGTTTTTCAGTGGCAGGGACTAGTAGACTAGTCAGGATCGAGGTAAAGCTGAACGGAGCAAGTACAGTGAGATCTTTGATGAAATCCTGCTCAGGACCTCAGACTGGGGCGAAGGGTCACCTTCCAACAGGACAAGGACCCTATGCACACAGCCAAGACAACACAGGAGTGGCCCAACCAGAGCCCAGACTTGAACTTGATCAAACATCTCTGGAGAGACCTGAAAATAGCTGTGCAGCGACGTTCCCCTTGTAACCTGACAGAGCTTGAGAGGATCTGCAGAGAAGAATGGGAGATACTCCCCAAATACAGGTGTGACAGGCTTGTAGCGTCATACTTAAGACATTAGGCTGTAATCGCTGCCAAAGGTGCTTAAGAAAGTATTGATTAAAGGGTCTGAATACTTATGTAAATGTGATATTTCATTAGTTGTTTGTATACATTTGCAAACCGTTTTTGCTTTGTCATTATGGGGTATTGTGTGTAGATTGATGAGGGGGGGGGGGGGGATTAATCTATTTTTCAATACCGCTGTAACGTAACAAAATGTGGAAAATGTCAAAGGGTCTGAATACTTTCTGAATGCACTGTATAGTGTAATTGTTGTTTATTGATGTATTCATCAGGGCTCATCTGCGGAAGAGACTGTAGTCTCAGCATGACTCTTCTTAAATGAAGGTTAGATAAAATAAATGTTCAAAATGCACTTTTCTTTTATGAGTACTCAAATATTATTTATGATTAGAAAAATCATGCATTATATATAATATTGTACTCTGTTATTTATTCAAACGGCACATTTTCTATTGTTTTGAAGAATACAAAAAATATCATCAATACAGTATGATTGACTCAAAGAAGGGGTAGGTGTGAGGCTGAAGGTGTCTTAAAATGTACTCCAGGTTGTAGGATGAAATAAATTAATCATTTCAAGAATTGTGCCCACCAGGGCGTACATGTTATTTGAAGCAGCAAACCAATATACAACCGGCTATGAAGTGTGCAAAATATAGGCTATGTAGACATCCTCTTTTGAACATGGGTCTTGGAAGATTTTTTCCTAAATTCTCACCTTGCCCTACTTTTGTCTTCTGCTGGCCGTGTAACATTCGTAGCTGTGACAAGCATTGTTAGTAACGGTAAAAAGGACTGGCCTCAATGTTTTGTTTTCCCACCAACAGCCAGCCCTTTTCTGTTTGAAGATGTCCGGTGAGCTATAAATATCATAAGCTAACTTAAAAGATTCATCATTTAGTCCACTTAACCTTTGCAGTACTGTTTGTGATGCTGTGACCTGTCGTGATTCTAATGATGAAATCATCCACATTTTGTTTCTAACCCATGAAAAGCTCTAGTCTTTCTTATGATAATGACAGTGGTTTATCAACAGGAAGACTGACATTACAGAAATAAGTATATCATCATTTTTTTAATGAAAAGTTTGTAGGTGTTGATTGTTATTGCACGTATCTTTCCATTTGTGTTCAACTGTTTGCGATGCTCTGGAGAGGTGAGTGAGGTTGGGTGGGTTGAGTGAGGGTTTGGGCGCTCTTGCTCTACTAACAAGACCATGGGGTATAAGTCTGCATTGTGTTAGATGACTTAAAGCAGAACGGTGAAGGAATTATTGTTGGTCATACATACAGTTGTACCTTCGCTGTCCTCCCTATTCCATGATCAAGCTGTTCTGTTATTGGGGCCCAAATGAAGTTCACTGATTGTAACTACAAATACTTCACAGCCTTTTGTAATCATATCAGTAATGTTAATTAATAATTTCACAGCTGTAGCTCCGCCCACTGGTGAAGCGATCTCCAGCTCAGAGAAGATCAGCTCAAGAGAAGTCAAGTGAGAGAAAGTGTTTTCTCACCAGGTACCTTTCATTGTGTTAGACAAGGCCAGTGTGCGTCCTTGTTGATATTTACCAGACCACTAAGTGCCTTAGCCCATTCATACTACATACACTGTGCGGTGCTGTTCCGTGCCTGTGCATAGTCAGCGTTATTAAACCACCTCAACAGGAATCCTACCTGTCTGTTATCTGTGCCCTTACCAGCACACAGGAGCGAACACATACAGTAAAACCTAACCTAAAGAATATACAGTCTTCAGTTACACTGATCATTTACTAAATAGGAACCAAAGGCATGTTACCCCAGTGTCTATGAAAAGTGACAGACACGTACAGAAGTCATACACACGCACGCGGGGCAGTTCAGTTATGACTCACTCTAGTTGGCTGGAAGCATTGAGTTGTGAAGAGGTGCACTGACTTCTTGTCTGTGACTGATAGAGAAAGAGAAAAACTTAATGGGAAGCATTGCAGGGACATTACTCATTTTAGTTTGAATATCTTGAATATTGTCTTCTTTAAACCTGTTAGAAAGTGTGTTTGTGAGCTACCAGTCATGAGAAGACATGTCCATAGATAGAAGAACATTCTCCTGTGGACGTGACAGTTGAAATACCTTCAATGGAGGAACACGGTAAGAATATATTATAAATGTGTACATTTACAAATTAACAAATAGTGTCAAATTCAATACGACGATGTTATGGTAACATGGTAATTATATTTTTACGGAAAACATAGCTCTATGAATTAGAATGGTATTATGAAGTAATTTACTAGCCAAAGTGACAGTTTATTTCTGCTTTAGTAAAATGATTTGTCGCTGTCTTGGTGAGATGGCAATATAGCGTTGTAATACAGAAACAGTCCAGCACCCAGGCTGATATTTTGCAAAATGGAAACAAATGTGTTCACGGACAATGGATAGTGAACTTATCAAATATCCATAATTGTGTACTCATTGTACTGTCCATACATTTTTAAACATTTTTTTTGTTGGCTCTCCTTCAAGTTAACACACTTCCGATCCCACTGCAGAGGAAAATTCCAGCACAAGGTCGCATGACCAGGGAAAACACCACCAACAATAACCTCATCACAAGTAAGTGACATATTGGCAGTAGGCATGTAGACAAACCAACTGCACTTTCAATGAATAAATCTCCATTGTATGCTTTTAGACTAGGTCTAGCACTAGCCTTAATCAACTGTTAAATTATGATGTTTCATAAATCATATCGATGTTAGACAGGTTAATATTAAAGTGGCCTTTCACCCTGGGCTGAGGTTGATTGAAAGGGAAGTAATTATCATCAGTGTGTCAGCTCAGTCAATCAGTGAGAAAAATGTGAGGGAGGCTTCCAATTCATTCATATTCTAAAACTGCTCAGAGATTTAGTCATTAACAAGACTGAGTAGTGACTCAACTCATACCATTCAGATCTAATGGAAGACCCATAGGAAAAGGCTGTTTTGACCATATGGATGGTTAACTTAACTCTGCAGCTTGGGGAACCATATGTCTCCTTCCCGTCTTACTCCACTAAATCTGCCATAAAAACAAATGAAAAAGGCATGTTTCTTATCGTAATGTGACAGATCTCTCCACCCCAGCCTCAGGCCTTGGCTCTACCGGCTGTAACCTCCACTCTGGGGTCCTCTGGAGGAGAGAGGGGCTACCACCAGGAGCCACAGTGATCTCCATACAGACTTCCACACTGGGCCTGCAGCCTCCGCTCTGGTGAAAAAAACCTACTCGCCCTTCATATAGCCCCCAGTTTCCTCAGTCATCAGGCAGTATTGGTTTTAATTTCATTCAGTATGCATCTCCTGTTTTGTAACAACTTCAGGTTAATTTTTTTATTAAAACCTTCTGCACCTGCTGCCAGACTTGCCTGCTTATACGTCACATCCCCTGTGCCACAATGAAGATGCCAGAGACACACTAATCATTTGAAACAATAATTCTTACATAACTATGAAAAAGTCTGTTGTAGTCAAGGTCTTGTTTACCACTGTGTTCATGTTGTTGTTTTTATAGAGTTATGTACTAACAAGTATTTTGTACAAAATCAAAACTGTAGCCTCATACATGAGCCCTTTTCATGTTCATAAGCATCATTACCATAACTGTGTGTGTGTGTGTGTGTGTGTGTGTGTGTGTGTGTGTGTGTGTGTGTGTGTGTAAAGCAGTGACGAGCTAAACTCCCTCTCCCAGGAGTGATCTATTATCATTTCATTTATTCACTTGAGTAAACAGTATAAAATGCCTTAATTTGCATAACCCCGCTCCTTGTAGGGATAAAACAGCAATACACCAACAATACAGTGGATTTGCCAAAAACGGACGCACTATTATGATAATTACAGAGGTTAATATATGCAGTTTCATATGTACTTAGTTTAAATTTTGTAGCAATTATTCCATGACAGCACCAGTGGCTCATTACCAGTGCACTTTTATTTTTTTACTCTCCCTGTGGACTAATCAAGCACTGAGTTTATGTAAATACAATCACACTCTGGTAAAATCTCTTTTAAGTTCTGGATGGCATATATATTGTTAATACAATATCATATTAATTGGGAATAATGCAGTTGTTAACCCCAGTACTGACATTTATGCATGTCGGTGGATTTCAAAGGATTCTATTTGTAGTTTTGTATGATTATATTGCAATTTTGTATGAACACAGAATATGACCTGTTCTACATTGGATTCTACTTTAGATTATATTGTAGATTTGTATGCATGCACTCAATCTGACCTGATCTACTTTGGCTCTCCCACTGGATGTACTGTATGTCACTAAATCAAAGCCTTTTCTTTCTCCCTCCCATTCTCTCTCTCCCTCGCTGCCTGCCTGTAGGCTGCTGTCTGCCCCTGGTACTGGCCTGTCTGTCCTGCCAGTGCTCCACACTGATCCTGGGCCTGTTAGAGGCCTGCTCCTCCTGCCTCCACACCTTCTGCTCCTCCTGCTTCTGCTGCTGTTCCTGCTGCTGTGCTGCCCTCCAGGAAGCACCTGTGTAAGGCCTTACACTGCCACGCCCACTGCCACCAGATCCTGTTCGAGTCCTGCTGCGAGCCCACCGAGTGTCTGGAGTTCTTTCTGGAATGTTGTGAGCTCTGCCACAAGAGTTAGTTAGTCTTGAACCTCAATTTCCGGCTTTCTCACGTGACATAATGTAGACTTGGAACTAGTTATTAGCTAGCTACGTACAATCATACACCCAGTTCAACCAATTCACTATGACTTCACTTAATTTCAAGAGGACAGATCAACAAAAACTTAAATGGTCAGAATCTATTATTAGTGGCACTGGTCAACGTGTGGGTAGTGGTCTGAGATTTAACTCTACAGCTAAAGTGAACGTACAGCCAATGTATTGAACTATGAGTAATTGCTATAGGTAATTGAGTCAGTGGACAAATTTACTTAGAAAATGGTCTATATGTCCGCATCACAGAGACATTGGTCATTACAGTGACACAGACCTACTGGTGGGGTACATGACAGGGCTTCCCAACATCTACAATTTTTGAGTCAGTTTATGTATGTCAACAAGGAAATACCCTCTCATTAATGTTCTCTGCCATTTGTTAAGGTCACTTGATATACACTACATCACCAAAGGTTTGTGAACACCCCTTCAAATGAGTGGATTTGGCTATTTCAGCCATACCCATTGCTGACAGGTGTATAAAATCATGCACACAGCCATACATTCGCCATAGACAAACATTGGCAGTACAATGGCCTTACAGAGCTCAGTGACCTTCAAGGTGGCACCATCATAGGATGCCACCTTTTACAACAAGTCAGTTTATCACATTTCTGCCCTGCTAGAGCTGCCCCGGTCATCTGTAAGTGCTGTTATTGTGAAGTGGAAATGTCTAGGAGTGGCAATGGCTCAGCCGCGATGTGGTAGCTCACAGAACAAGCTCACAGAACGGGACCTCCAAGTAAGTAGCGTGTAAAAATCGTCTGTCCTCAGTTGCAACCCTCACTACCAAGTTCCAAACTGCCTCTGGAAGCAACGTCAGCACAATAACTGTTCATCGGGAGCTTCATGAAATGGCTATTCATAGCCAAGCAGCCACACACAAGTCTAAGATCACCATGCGCAATGTCAAGCGTCGGCTGGAGTGGTGTAAAGCTCGCAGCCGTTGGACTCTGGAGCAGTGGAAACGCATTCTCTGGCAGTTTGACGGAAAATCTGGATTTGGTGGTTTCCAGGAGACCTGCCCGAATTGACAATGCCCCCGTGCACAAAGTGAGGTCCATACAGAAATGGTTTCTCGATATCGGTATGGAAAAACTTGGCCTGCACAGAGCCCTGAACTCAACCCCATCGAACACCTTTGGGATGAATTGGAATGCCAACTGCGAGCCAGGCCTAATCGTACAACAATCAGTGACCTCACTAATTCTTGTGTCTGAATGGAAGGAAGTCCCCGGAGCGATGTTCCAACATCTAGTGGAAAGCCTTCCCAGAAGAGTGGAGGCTGTTAAAGCAGCAAAGGGGGGACCAATTCCATTTTAATGCCCATGAATTGTGAATGAGATATTCGACGAGCAGGTGTCCACATACTTTTGGTCATGTAGTGTATATGTCAATATCTGTATTCACTATGGGTAAAATGGAGTATAAACACTATCAATCAAACATACCGTGTGACTTTGTGGAAAGTTATTGTGAATAATGTTATTTACCTCCCACGAACATCAGCCACTGGAATGTTCTAACTGTTGTGGGATCAACTGAACATCAAGAAATATGCATCTTGTAATGCTGATTAAATAATGTTGGGGCAAATTAGCAATTAAAATATTGTAATGATTCTGACCCCAATGTATCCCAGTAGAAAGAAAGGGCTCCCTTCACTGTGGTTCAGTCTGGGTTCTCTCCATATACGATACCTGCTTTGACTCCTACCTTCACAATCCTTAACAGCTATGGGATGGAGCAATGTCGAACGTGTCAGCTCAGTTTTTAATTCCTTTTCATGTGTCAGATAAAGCACTTAAAACATGAAAGGACGCCTTGCGTCAACGCAAAAGGCTGACAAGAAGCAGCAATAAATGTAATATTTATCCTGTGTGTGATTTTTGGGAGATCAATTCCTAAACATCAAGGGGTCTTTTGAAAATGCGAAAGCTTGAAGATCGATGTCAGCTCCTTTAAGCTCTTTGCAAATGATGACAGCCAAGAGGCAGGTGTAAATAGCCAAAAATACAACAAAGCCCAACCAAAAGACAACACTGTCAAGCTGTCCCAGGCTAGCTGAAAGAGGCTCATTTAAAGGCACGTTAGAGCAAAAATATTGAATCAAAGCATCCCTTTTACACACAACACATCTTAATTCTGCTTTCTGCCAATGACAAATAACAGTGATGACATTTAATTTAGAGCTTGGTGACCATATACAAGAAAATAAACACTCATGTTTGTTTCACTTGTCCCCTTCAATTTGTCTCACCCATGGTCCAATGGTTTATGAGAGAGAATAAAGTAGACGGCACAGGTCAACATTTTGATTTATGGCCCTGTGTCCAGATGATGCGTACATGTCCAAATATGGGCATCCGGACAGGACATCCTGTTCCTGTTGTCACGTGTTAGAGGGTGTGTTATTTTATATCTATATTGCATCTATTCCTTTGAAGTTGTCATGCTGATTGATGTCTAGGGACCTGGTTGAACTGGGGGTTCTGTGTTTGAACTTTTGAAAGAGTATGGCCCCACACCCCCAGTTTTATTGCCCTTATGGTTGCTATCTATGAAGCAGGAATGTCTGGGAAGGTGATTGTGTGGGTGGGTGGGTATGTGTGTATGTGTTAGAAACAAGGTCCCTTGGCATTGTGTACATTTCAAGCTTTCAACAACAATAAAACAGCCATCTAAATAATGTTTCTCAGCCTAACACACTGTTGAGCTTCCTATTTAGTTCTCTTTATATGTACATGCACAGAGCTTCCAGATGGCTCCAGCCTATGGATGTTCGGTGCATGTACACCGGGGAGATTAGAACCCCAAAGAAAAGATCCTAAAGGTAATTTCAGATTCAGGTTTAGGGTGTAATAACTTTAGGGAAACCACATTTCACACTATGTACAGACATAGAGAGCCAACACATAAATGTGTAACAGGGATGAATGGATATTCAATGTATAACAGTAGTCTTCAGTAACAAGCAATACGTGTTAAATATGTGTCACAGTCAATCATGACAGCCTCTTTATGAAAGGGCTTTCATAAGTCATATGCAAAACCATAAAACTCTGACAAGAAAACAATGAAAACCTTAACACGACTACACGCATTGCCATTATTTTAGTTACCATCCACCAATGGTTGAATTTGGTAAAATTGTGTGATGGCGATTGGCTGCAGAGGTTTTGCTTCTGAGAATCCCCGTCTAACAGTCGCTTCCCAATCACTTGTGTCCATTTTTAAAACCAATGATTTAATTCAAAATATTTACTACATACATTTTAACACACGTTATAATTCAACATTTTTACTATTTCTTACAGATAAAGGGTCTGGTTAGCCCTGACCATTATCCGTTTACAATTCACCATCGCAAAGACGCTTGCCCGCTCCATCAAAGCTCCGGACGTTTTTGCTCCGGACGTTTTCGCTCTAATTGTTCACGATTTTGGAAAAGACTGTCCAGCTCATTCATCACGCCCTTTAAAACTGAACACAGGTATAAAAAAGTTGACATCCTTGCATGCTTTGGAAAATACATATGAACTGACAGATTTCGTCGCATTTGCACTATATCTGTCATGTTACTGTGGTCTTTTTAAAAGTCAATAAACGTGTGTAAAGTGTACACGTTTGTTTCACTGTAGATTTGTTTAAGCCCACCTAGAAGCACCTGATTTATCCCACAGCATTAATTAATAAGCTGGGTAGAAACTGTTTAGCCATAAGTAAAGGCCTTTCATGAAGAGGCTGTCATGATTGACTGTGACACATATTTAACACGTATTGCTTGTTACCAAAGACTACTGTTGTACATTGAATATCCATTCATCCCTGTTACACATTTATGTGTTGGCTTTCTATGTCTGTACATAGTGTGAAATGTGGTTTCCCTAAAGTTATTACACCCTAAACCTGAATCTGAAATTAACTTTAGGATCTTTTCTTTGGGGTTCTAATCTCCCCGGTGTACATGCACCGAACATCCATAGGCTGGAGCCATCTGGAAGCTCTGTGCATGTACATATAAAGAGAACCTTGCATGTACATTGCTCTGTTTGTTCTGCTTGCTCTGTGCATGTACATATAAAGAGGACCTTGTTTCTAACACACACACACACACAATCACCCTCCCAGACATTCCTGCTTCATAGATAGCAACCATAAGGCAATAAAACTGGGGGTGTGGGGCCATACTCTTTCAAAAGTTCAAACACAGAACCCCCCCCAGTTCAACCAGGTCCCTAGACATCAATCAGCATGACAACTTCAAAGGAATAGATGCAATATAGATTTTAAAATAACACACCCTCTAAGACGTGACAACAGGAACAGGATGTCCTGGCCGGATGCCCATATTTGGATATGTCACCTGGACACAGGGCCATAAATCGACATTTTGACCCGTGCCGTCTACTTTATTCTCTCTATTATGGTACCAATTTGGCCTAATGCATAGGTCTCATATGCCCAACTTGCACACAACCCTTTTGGTCATTAAAGCCCCATTAATACCTGGTTCTAACATATGTCTGTTGTCCTGATCTTGTCCACATTCTGATTGTGCCCACATTTTACAACAGGTGTAGACAATCAAAAGATGTGATAGAGCTTCCTGACCACCTCTGGATGTAGTTGAAGACGCATATAGCATTTCGCATCACCCGCAATAGCATCTGCTAAACGTGTATGTGACAAATAAAATTTTATTGGAGTAATTATGGACAATGACACCTACAATTCCTCCAGAATTAAGATCATGTCTTCATTAGAAACCAAGTACCTACTGGCACTGTGGTCGGATGCCTCAGTCCAATCGAAATACTGAACAAAAACATATAAAGCAACATACAACAATTTCTAAGATTTTACTGAGTTACAGTTCATATAAGGGAATCAGTCAATCGAAATAAATAAATTAGGCCCTAATCTATGAATTTCACATGACTGGGAATACAGATATGCATCCGTTGGTCACACAAAAAAATGCATTTGCCTAATGCAGCACGGCACATCTTCATATAAAGTTGATCAGACTGTTGATTGTGGCCTGTGGAATGTTGTCCCCCTCACATTGATCCAGTGCATCCCAAACATGCTCAATGACATGTCTGGTGAGTATGTACGCCATGGAAGAACTGGGACTTTTTCAGCTTCCAGGAGTTTTGTACAGATCCTTGCAACTTGAGGCCGTGCATTATCATGCTGAAACGTGAGGTGATGGCGGCAGATGAATGGCATGACAATTATGCCTGCCCATACCATAACCCCACCGCCTGTTATTGTCCCCAGCACAAGGTGTAATGATCATGCTGTTTAATCAGCTACTTGATTGGCCACACCTGTCAGGTGGATGGATTATCTTGTCAAAGAAGAAATGCTCACTAACAGGGATGTAAACAATTTTGTGCACAACATTTTGAGAATTAAGCTTTTTATGCATACGGAAAATGTCTGGGATCTTTTATTTCAACTCATGAAACATGGGACCAACACATGTTGCGTTTACATTCTTGTTCAGTGTTGATCACGCATATAGAAAATAAAGATATTAATGAAGAGATATTGTCTCGAATGAGAGAGAAATGGTTCCCAAATCCAATTCCAGCGCAAAATCTAATATTTTAAAGACATTGTACAGAAAGGCCAACTAACATACCGAACATGCCGCCCCAGGTGTGGAAAGCTCTTTATTTAGAAAGACTCACAGCTGTAATCGCTGCCAAAGGTGCTTCTACAAAGTTTTGACTCAGGGGTGTGAATACTTATGTAAATTAGATGATAGTTCTGTATTTCATTTTCAATAAAATTGCAAAAAAATTAAAACATGTTTTCACTTTGTCATTATGGGGCATTGTGTGTAGATGGGTGAGAGAGAAATATTTAATCAATTTTGAATTCAGGCTGTAACACAACGACATGTGGAATAAGTTGAGGTGTATGAATACTTTCTGAAGGCAAGTTGTTACTCCTTGTGTATAATTACTTTTATTATTTTGTGTTAATTTTTATATTATTTCTCTATTTTCTTTCTCTTAATTGATGGGAAGGGCTCGTATGTAAGCATTTCACTGTTCGTCCACACCTGTTTACAAAGCATGTGACAGAGAAACATTTAATTTGAACTGATGCGTAAAGTCCATAGCTTTCTGTAAGCATGATTTTGAGGCCACTGTCCAATATGATGTTGTACAATAAGATGGACACTTTAGGCTACTTTCATATTTACACGTACACTTTATTCCTTTATATTCCTTTCCTTTATAGCCATGGTATTTGCTTTACATGCATGCACCTTTCAGCTTTTTATCCATTGCCCCTTTTATACATTTTCATAACCTATCGCAAGACGCATGGTTATTATCATATTAGAGATTCTTTGAAAAACAAACATTTGGTATACCTTTTCTTAAGACATGCCTGAACACAACCAATGCACCTAGGCCTTGTGATGGAAAATGTTATCCTGTGAAAAGTCAGCCTTCAAAATAATCCTTGGTTCCTGCCTGTGCTTGGTAAAGATATGGGGGGGTGACATGACCCCCTACATAGGACCATCTGGCAGAACGCCCAGAATATGTTCTTTAATTTAAGATAGGAGACGGTGCCGGACACATGCCGGAACCAACCCTATGAACTATGCCTATGTCATGTGTCTGTGAGCAGTATATAAGAAAACTAACGAGACTGACCAGATTCATGAGGAATGCTTTTCAGTATTTAAGGTGTTCCCACATATGCTGAGCACTTGTTGGCTGCCAGATCATCTGATGCACTCTCCTTGGTCAAATATCCCTTAAACAGCCTGGAGGTGTGTTTTGGGTCATTGTCCTGTTGAAACACAAATGATAGTCCCATGAATCACAGACCGTGTCACGACCAAAGCATCATCACACCTCCTCCATGCTTCATGGTGGAAACCACTCATGAGGAGATCATCTGTTCAGCTACTCTGTGTCTCACAAAGACATTGCAGTTGCAAGCAAAAATCTCAAATTTAGACTCATCAGACCAAAGGACAGATTTCCACTACTGGTGTTTCTTGGCCCAAGCAAGTCTCTTATTATTGGTGTCCTTTAGTAGGGGTTTCTTTGCAGCAATGTGACCATGAAGGCCTGATTCACGCATTCTCCTCTGAGCAGTTGATGTTGAGAAAGGGTGGCTACTTTGAAGAATCTCAAATCTCAACTTTATATTTTGATTTGTGTAACACTTTTTTGATTATTAGATGATTCCATATGTGTTATTTCACAGTCTTGATGTCTTCATTATTATTCTACAATGTGTAGAATAGTAAAAATAAAGAAAAACCCTTGAATTAGTAGGTGTGTCCAAACTTTTGACTGGTACTGTATATAACAATCACTATAATTGCCAGATCTGCATACAGTGCTATTTGTCCTTTAGTGTCATGCCCTGACCATAGAAAGTCCTTAGTTCTCTATGGTGTAGTAGGTCAGGGTGTGACTAGGGGGTGATCTAGTATAGATATTTCTATGTGGGTGCTAATATGGTTCCCAATTAGAGGCAGTTGTTTATCGTTGCCTCTGATTGGGGATCATATTTAGGTAGGTGGTTTCCCCACCTGCATTTGTGGGATATTGTTTTGTGTATGTGCACCACGTCGACGTTTCGTTATGAGTTATTGTTTTGTTCTTGCTAAGTTTCACTTTATAATAAATATGTGGAACTCAACATCCGCTGCGCCTTGGTCCGTCTCTCCTCACGTACGTGACATTTAGGGTCAAGTGCAATTAGAAAATTAGGATTATGTATTATTTTCAAGGGTTTTGTGATGTGTAAATCAGATTCCCATCATCAATTATTGCAGGTTCTTCAAATTATATTTGTAATGCTAGAATATAAGAAGGATAACGTGGATTTTTTAATTTATATTTATGTTCTGCCAAATTGGAAATGTGTGAGTTATTCAAGAACTTTTCTTGTTGTTAAAAAAATAAAAATCTGGTTTTACTGAAATTCTGATCTAAAGAAGTTAACAAATTATTTTACCTCTATTGTGATTGTAGGAATGGGAATAAGTGAGCCTAATGTTTTACTGAACTTTTAAAGAAGAATTGCAAACGGATCTAATGAGCTGAACGAAATGGCTCGACATGCCTTTCTTTTGTTGAATTTGACAACTGACAACTTGCAAAGTGAGACAATAATGAGCCGCTGTATATGGATATTTGCACATGCCTGTTTTTGCAACAACAAAAAAATCCAGTGATGAGGATGATGATTGGATTGTTGTTATTATTCTTTTTACAATTTATTACTATTTTTGTAGCTATTAATATGATAGTGTTTATGATTAATACCAATATAAGTATCATTATCATAAATATTGTTATTATTACTAATTGACGAAGATCACAAAGGAATAATTGGTAGGATCTTGGTGTCTATGATTGTTATTGTCATTGTCAGTATTGGAATTGATCTAACAGCAGTAATGGTGATATGTTTATTGTTATCATTATTGCTATTATTATTATTGAAATTGCTGTAATTGGTGAAAACCATAATTGGATGTTGTTGAATATTGGGAAGGTGAGTACTGTTATATTATTGTTGGTATATTTCTTTAATGGCTAATATTGTTAGTATGATTATCACTATTGATACAATTAGTTATTGTCATTAGTATTATGTTCCACTTTTTGCTGATATCTGGTTAACTTGTTGTCCTCAGTACTATCTAATTGATTTATCCATTTCTTTATTTCGTTTTTTTATTTTTATTTCCCATTTGTTTTGTAGCTAATTCCAAAAAAATGATACTCCCCTCATGGTCATGCCATGGGCTTACGTTTGAGGGGTGGCAGCATTGAAAAAGCTTTTTGGGACAGTCACAATTTCTTACTCGGGCCACGCCAATTGATGGTTGAAGGTGTGCTTTAGGACGCTAAAGGCATGTTCCGTGTACGTGGGTGGTATGATAGTATCAGGGACAACACCCCTATTTGGGATGGGGGAGGCTATGACGGGAGAGATATTGCAATACAATTGGAGGGTTACTAATTTGCAGCTACATAATGCTTAGTAGTGTATATATTAAGGTACAGCTACATGGATAGATGTCAGACATTGATTCTGGTAGTATTGGTAAGTATGGATACATTCAGGGTGTCTACCAGCTTGATCATCATGGTACTTGTCAGTAGTAATTTTACAGGCACATATTACAGTAAGCATAATTGAAACTCATTATGGTAAGTGGTGAAATAAGTATAGCTACAGTAGTTATAATTGTAAAGGTTTTTGATCCGAATGGGCAATCTGTCCAAACAGATCCGCAAGGAAGGTGAATCCCTTAAATATGCTATTGGACTATAAACATATTTGGCTAATTATCTATATGATCCAAATAATGATGATGCACACTGATTCGAAAATATATATACTAATCTATCGAGCTCACAAGCAACAAATTACTATTATGGTGGGAGATAATACAGGTTTAAAAGGAAGTCACACTAGAAACTATCACCCACATGAAATAATGAATTTCATGGACACATCAGAACTAGTGGATATATGGTAGCATAAAAATCCAGACCTAGTTATGTATACAGTACATTGATTACTTTCTTGTACTCCTTCGTGCTGGCACCAAAAGTAAAACACGTTTTGATAGGGGACAGAATGTTGTCGGACCATCAAATAATTGGCATCCACATCACTCTTACAGAATTTCCACATGGGCGAGGATATTGGAAATGTAATAAAAGGCTACTGAATGACAAACTGTTTTTAACCAAGACAAAGGATTTTATAAATGACTTTTTCCTGCGTAACATACTGTAGGTAGAGCAGATTCCCTTATTGTATGTGACACTTCTAAATATGCCTTCAGATGTAATGCAATTCAATAGGATTGCTCAGTTATACATTTGTGTACTTTTTCATACTGGTCCCCCATATCCCCGGCATTGAAAGCGCCATGCTCTACCAACTGAGCCACACGGGACCATACTACTTAATGGACAACTAAAAAATACAACTTTTACATTAGCATGTTGTTTCCCAATAAAATAGTCTGATGGTGAAGTTGACATACTCTGTATTTATATCCCTAAAGAAATAAATGAATTTACTTAAACAAATTTCAATAGAAAGTTAGCAAAAAAAGGTAAGATCTTGCTACCATGGGAAGCTCTATTTGTTGAAAAATCACCCTGATGAATTCTTTAGTCATATCCCTGTTTTCCATATTTGCTTATGGCCCTGCCGACACTGAATTATTTGTTTTTGAAATTATTAGTGCAAAATATATTTCACTTTTATTTGGAACGGCAAACCAGACAAAATTAAACATGCTTATTTATATAATGAATATGAGTTCGGGGGGCTAAAATGATTCAATTCAAATATTAAAGCATTAAACCTCTCACTAAAAACATCAGTCATACAAAAGTTATACTGTCCATTAGATTAGTAAGAATGGCTCACCCCTTGTTGAAAACGTGCCTTTTTCCTTTTATCCAGATTACAACCTCTCACTTTAATTTAATTGAAAATGGAACCTTTTTCTAAATATTGCCCTTTCTAAAAGAAGCCATAGAAAGGCAGTTTAATCCTCCAGAAGTCAGAACAAATATTATGGTTAAATTTAAATATACTAATTGATTAAAAAAAACATTATTTATGGAAACATTGAAAAAAGGAATTATCTTTGTTAATGATATTATGAATAGGAAAAGTGGTGTTATGTCACGTGCAGTTAACACAAATATATGGAAATGTTAGCTCTATACAAAATTACAACAAAAATGGAGCAGGCAAGTGGAACGGGGAGGAGGTGGAGAACTTGTATGTCTGCCCTTTATTGAAGACAAATTGGCATAAAAAAAAATATACCAATTTTACTTGGACCAAAATGTTGACAGCGGTGCCATACAGGTTGCAAAATAGTTGGGAAGAGATTTTCGATGTACCAATTCTGTAGCACATGGTTTATAAACCGACACAAAAAACAATGAAATTATTATACAAAATTCCTGCCACATAGATAATTATGTGTATGGAGCAAAGAACCATTTCATCTCTGCAGATTTTTCTACGAAGAGACAGAATCGTTATATCACTTATTGTGGTATTGGCACTATGTAGTTTTTTCTGGTCACAGGTTCAGGAATGGTTGAAAAATTAACATTTATCTAAAATTACCCTACAAATAGCAAGGTTGGGAGGTTTGGAAAGACTCCGTCAACAAAATAATAACACTTTTAGTACAAATATTTATCTTTAACTTACAATCTGTAGATATAATGCAATTAGAAAGGTTCAGAATTTATGTGAAACATCACAGCACAGTTGAAACATACATGGCACATGGAAATTATAAAAGGGTGTTTTGCAAAGGTACAACACATAACCAAAAATACAGTGCCTTCGGGAAGTATTCAGAACCCTTGACTTTTTCCACATTTTGTTACGTTACAGCCTTATCCTAAAATTGATTAAATAGTTTTTTTCCCCTCATCAATTTACACCCCAGAATGACTAAGCAAAAACAGGTTTTTAGAAATGTTTGAAATTTTATTACAAAACTGAAATATCATATTTACATAAGTATTCATCACTGGACATCAGCATCACTGGACAGCTAATTTTAGGTCTCTCCAGAGATGTTCAATTGGGTTCAAGTCCGGCCTTTGGCTGGGACACTCAACAACACTGAAACTTGTCCCGAAGCCACTCCTGCGTTGTATTGGCTGTGTGCTTAGTGAATACATCAAAACTATGAAATAACACATATGGAATCATGTAGTAGCCAAAAAAAGTGTTAAACAAATTGTGGTTTATATAGCTAGATCGCTACTCTACTGGTGCCCAAAAATTGCATTTCAATTGACAAGTGTGCCTTGTTAAAAGTTCATATGTGGAATTTCTTTCCTCCTTAATGCGTTTCAGCCAATTAGTTGTGTTGTGACAAGGTAGGGGTGATTATGCAGAAGATAGCCCTATTTGGTAAAAGACCATGCCCATATTATGGCAAGAACAGCTCAACTCAGCAAAGAGAAATTACAGTCCATCATTACTTTAGACACATGAAGGTCAGTCAATCCGGAAAATTTCAAGACATCAAGCGCTATAATGAAACTGGCTCTCATGAGGACGGCCAGAGGAAAGGAAGACCCAGAGTTAACCCTGCAGCAGGGGATAAGTTCATTAGTTACCAGCCCAAATATATATTTTTTAAATTGCAGCCCAAATAAATGCTTCAGAGTTCAAGTAACATACACATCTCAAGATCAACTGTTCAGAGGAGACTGTGTGATTCAGGCCTTCATGGCCTGCTTCAAATTGCAGTAAAGAAACCACTACTAAAGGACACCAATATGAAGAAGAGACTTGTTTTGACCAAGAAACATGACCAATGGATTGTAGACCAGTGGAAATCTGTCCTTTGGTCTGATGAGTCCAAATTTGAGAGTTTTGGTTCCAACCACCGTGTCTTTGTGAGACGCAGAGTAGGTGACCTGATGATCTGTGTGGTTCCCACCATGAAGCATGGGGGATGAGGTGTGGGGGTTGCTTTGCTGGTGACATTATCAGTGATTTATTTAGAATTCAAGGCACACTTAACCAGCATGGCTCCCACAGCATTCTGCAGCAATACTCCATCCCATGTGGTTTGCGCTTAGTGGGACTATCATTTGTTTTTAAACAGGACAATGACCCAACACACCTCCAGGGTGTTTAAGGTCTATTTGACCAAGAAGGAGAGTGATGGAGTGCTGCATCAGATGACCTGGCCTCCACAATCACCCGACCTCAACCCAGTTGAGATGGTTTGGGATGAGTGGGACCGCAGAGTGAAGGAAAAGCAGTCAACAAGTGCTCAGCATATGTGGGAGCTCCTTCAAGACTGGTTGGAAAAGCATTCCTTGTGAAGCTGGTTGAGAGAATTACAAGGGTGTGTAAAGCTGTCATCAAGTCAAAGGGTGGCTACTTTGAAGAATCTCAAATATAAAATATAGTTTGATTTGTTTAACACTTTTTTTGCTTCGTGACACAACGCGAAGTGACACAACGCGAAGTGCCTGGTTACGGGCCGTGGTGTGTTGGCAAAATACCCAAAACCCCTAAGGTGCCTTATTGCTATTATAAACTGGTCACCAATGTAATTAAAGCAGTAAAAATATGATGCTTTGTCATACCCGTGGTAAAAGGTCTGATGTGCCACACCTCTCCGACAATCAGCATTCAGTGCTCGAACCACCTAGGTTATTACTCTATATAAGCTGTTTAAACTACTTTTTATTTTCTTGATCCTAATGACATAGGCCTAGATGTAAAACAGCCAAGGTGATAAAGCAACGACCCTGGAATAAAAACAAAATGTGTGTGGGTGGAGAGAGGATTGTTTTTTTACATGTTTATTCGCTTTGGATTGTCATAACTCCATCTCTTCTTGGCTATTGTGCCATGGCTGTGTCTGGGTTGGTTGTAAGTTAAACTTACGTATTCCTTTATAAGTAGTGTGATGCTTAAGACACATTTCTACTGGCAGTCATTAGTGGCCAGTAGAATCTATGTTCCTTTTTCCTCCTTCCTTTTTTTGTCGAAATAAAACAGGATATAATGAGGACTACATGACATATTCCTTGCATGTAATCAACATAAAGAACTGGTCTTGTGATATACAGTATATAGGTAGTTTTCTCTTAATTGGATCCACTGAAATGAGCAGGCTGGGCTGACATGCCTAAAGGCTTGCTTGGACTTTCTAAATATGAGCATGAGTTTATAATATTGTGCTGTTATTATTTCTATGAATCTAATCTATTGTTTTTTGTTGTTTTTTCAGACTTTTCCCCCAAGCTTGGCACACCTGTATTTGAGGAGTTTCTCCCATTCTTCTCTGCAGATCCTCTCATACTCTGTCAAGTTGGATGGGGAGCTTTGGAGCACAGATCTTTTCAGGTCTCTCCAGAGATGTTAGATCGGGTTCAAGTTTCGGCTCCAGCCGGGCCACTCAAGGACATTCAGATACTTTTCCCAAAGCCACTACTGCATTGTCTTGGCTATGTGCTTAGGGTCATTGTCCTGTTGGAAGGTGAACCTTCGCCCCAGTCTGAGGTCCTGAGCGCTCTGGAGCAGGTTTTCATCAAGGACCTTTGTGTTTTGCTCCGTTCATCTTTACCCCAATTCTGACTAGTCTAAAACCTTACCAAGTGAGGAGAAATTAGCTCACAGTTCAGTCTTTGTGCTTGCTATGGGGCTTTCGAGTCATCACACCGCTGCCACTGAGAAGGCAGGCGCTTGAAGAACTCCATTCAGGGCACTGTGGCATGGTGCGAATGAAGGAGATCGCACGCAGCTACTTTTGGTGTCCAGGTTTGGACGCAGCTATCGAAGACAAGGCTAAGTCAAGTTCCGCATGTCAACAAAAAACATTTGTATTATTATTTATTTTTTATTTCACCTTGATTTAACCAGGTAGGCTAGTTGAGAACAAGTTCTCATTTACAACTGCGACCTGGCCAAGAAAAAAGCAAAGCAGTTCGACACATACACCAACACAGTTACACATGGAATAAACAAACATACAGTCAATAATACAGTAGAAAAAAATCTATATACCGTGTGTGCAAGGTAAGGCAATAAATAGGCCAGGGTGTCGAAGTAATTACAATATACCAATTAAACACTGGAGTGATTGATGTGCAGAAGATGAATGTGCAAGTAGAGATACTGGGGTGCAAAGGAGTAAGATAAATAAATAAATACAGTATGGGGATGAGGTAGTTGGATGGGCTATATTACAGATGGGCTATGTACAGGTGCAGTAATCTGTGAGCTGCTCTGATAGCTGGTGCTTAAAGTTAGTGAGGGAGATATGAGTCTCCAGCTTCAGTGATTTTTGCAGTTCGTTCCAGTCATTGGCAGCAGAGAACTGGAAGGAAAGGAGGAATTGGCTTTGGGGGTGACTAGTGAGACATAACTGCTGGAGTGCGTGCTACGGGTGGGTGCTGCAATGGTGATCAGTGAGCTAAGATAAGGTGGGACTTTAACTAGCAGAGATTTGTAGATGACCTGGAGCCAGTGGGTTTGGCGATGAGTATGAAGAGAGGGTCAGCCAACGAGAGCGTACAGGTCGCAGCGGTGGGTAGTATATGGGGCTTTAGTGACAAAACGGATGGTACTGTGATAGACTGCATTCAATTTGTTGAGTAGAGTGTTGGAGGCTATTTTGTAAATGACAACATCGAGGATTGATAGGATGGTCAGTTTTACGAGGGTATGTTTGGCAGCATGAAGGAAGGATGCTTTGTTGTGAAATAGGAAGCTGGTTCTAGATTTAATTTTGGAGATGCTTGATGTGAGTCTGGAAGGAGAGTTTACATTCTAACCAGACACCTAGGTATTTGAATTTGTCCACATATTCTAAGTCAGAACCGTCCAGAGTAGTGATGCTGGACGGGCGGGCAGGTGCAGGCAGCGATTGGTTGAAGAGCATGCATTTCGTTTTACTTGCATTTAAGAGCAGTTGGAGGTTGTATGGCATTGAAGCTCGTCTGGAGGTTAGTTAACACAGTGTCCAAAGAAGGGCCAGAAGTTTACAGAATGGTGTCGTCTGCGTAGAGGTGGATCAGAGAATCACCAGCAGCAAGAGCGACGTCATTGATGTAAACAGAGAAGAGAGTCGGGCCGAGAATTGAACCCTGTGGCACCCTCATAGAGACTGCCAAAGGTCCAGACAACAGGACTTCCGATTTGACACACTGAACCCTATCAGAGAAGTAGTTGGTGAACCAGGTGAGGCGGTCATTTGAGAAACCATGGCTGTTTAGTCTGCCGCTAAGAATGTGGTGATTGACAGAGTCGAAAGCCTTGGCCAGGTCAATGAATACAGCGGCACAGTAATGTCTCTTCACGATGGCGGTTATGATAACGTTTACGACCTTGAGCGTGGCTGAGGTGCACCCATGACCAGCTCTGAAACCAGATTGCATACTGGAGAGGGTATGGTGGGATTCTAAATGGTCGGTCATCTGTTTAACTTGGCTTTTCGAAAACCTTAGAAAGGCAGGGTAGGTCTCCCCCTTTGAAGAGGGGGATGATCACAGCAGCTTTCCAATCTTTGGTGATCTCAGACAATACGGAGGAGAGGTTGAACAGGCTAGTAATAGGGGTTGCAACAATTTAGGCAGATAATTTTAGAAAGAGAGGGTCCAGATTGTCTAGCCTGGCTGATTTGTAGGGGTCCAGATTTTGCAGTTCTTTCAGAACATCAGCTATCTGGATTTGGGTGAAGGAGAAATGGGGGAGGCTTGGGCGAGTTGCTGTGGGGGGTGCCGGGCAGTTGACCGGTAGCCAGGTGGAAAGCATGGCCAGCCGTGGAAAAATGCTTATTGAAATTCTCAACAGTAGTGGATTTATCGGTGGTGACGGTGTTTCTTACCCTCAATGCAGTGGGCAGCTGGGAGGAGGTGCTCTTATTCTCCATGGACTTTACAGTGTCCCAGAACTTTTTGAGTTTGTGGTACAGGATGCACATTTCTGCTTGAAAAAGCTAGCCTTAGCTTTCCTAACTGCCTGTGTATATTGGTTCCTAACTTGCATATCACAGGGGGCTACTGCAGCACCCCACAGGATGTTTTTGTGCTGGTCAAGGGCAGTCAGGTCTGGAGTGAACCAAGGGCTATATCTGTTCCTGGTTCTACATTTTTTGAATGGAGCATGATTATTTAAGATGGTGAGGAAAGCAATTTTGAAGAATAACCAGGCATCCTCTACTGACGTGATGAGGTCAATATCATTCCAGGATACCCTGGCCAGGTCGATTTAGAAAGGCCTGCTCCCTTAAGTGTTTTAGGGAGCGTTTGAGAGCCAATTGATGGTTGAAGGTGTGCTTTAGGACGCTAAAGGCATGTTACGGGTACGTGGGTGGTATGATAGTATCAGGGACAACACCCCTATTTGGGATGGGGGAGGCTATGACGGGAGAGATATTGCAATACAATTGGAGGGTTACTAATTTGCAGCTACATAATGCTTAGTAGTGTATATATTAAGGTACAGCTACATGGATAGATGTCAGACATTGATTCTGGTAGTATTGGTAAGTATGGATACATTCAGGGTGTCTACCAGCTTGATCATCATGGTACTTGTCAGTAGTAATTTTACAGGCACATATTACAGTAAGCATAATTGAAACTCATTATGGTAAGTGGTGAAATAAGTATAGCTACAGTAGTTATAATTGTAAAGGTTTTTGATCCGAATGGGCAATCTGTCCAAACAGATCCGCAAGGAAGGTGAATCCCTTAAATATGCTATTGGACTATAAACATATTTGGCTAATTATCTATATGATCCAAATAATGATGATGCACACTGATTCGAAAATATATATACTAATCTATCGAGCTCACAAGCAACAAATTACTATTATGGTGGGAGATAATACAGGTTTAAAAGGAAGTCACACTAGAAACTATCACCCACATGAAATAATGAATTTCATGGACACATCAGAACTAGTGGATATATGGTAGCATAAAAATCCAGACCTAGTTATGTATACAGTACATTGATTACTTTCTTGTACTCCTTCGTGCTGGCACCAAAAGTAAAACACGTTTTGATAGGGGACAGAATGTTGTCGGACCATCAAATAATTGGCATCCACATCACTCTTACAGAATTTCCACATGGGCGAGGATATTGGAAATGTAATAAAAGGCTACTGAATGACAAACTGTTTTTAACCAAGACAAAGGATTTTATAAATGACTTTTTCCTGCGTAACATACTGTAGGTAGAGCAGATTCCCTTATTGTATGTGACACTTCTAAATATGCCTTCAGATGTAATGCAATTCAATAGGATTGCTCAGTTATACATTTGTGTACTTTTTCATACTGGTCCCCCATATCCCCGGCATTGAAAGCGCCATGCTCTACCAACTGAGCCACACGGGACCATACTACTTAATGGACAACTAAAAAATACAACTTTTACATTAGCATGTTGTTTCCCAATAAAATAGTCTGATGGTGAAGTTGACATACTCTGTATTTATATCCCTAAAGAAATAAATGAATTTACTTAAACAAATTTCAATAGAAAGTTAGCAAAAAAAGGTAAGATCTTGCTACCATGGGAAGCTCTATTTGTTGAAAAATCACCCTGATGAATTCTTTAGTCATATCCCTGTTTTCCATATTTGCTTATGGCCCTGCCAACACTGAATTATTTGTTTTTGAAATTATTAGTGCAAAATATATTTCACTTTTATTTGGAACGGCAAACCAGACAAAATTAAACATGCTTATTTATATAATGAATATGAGTTCGGGGGGCTAAAATGATTCAATTCAAATATTAAAGCATTAAACCTCTCACTAAAAACATCAGTCATACAAAAGTTATACTGTCCATTAGATTAGTAAGAATGGCTCACCCCTTGTTGAAAACGTGCCTTTTTCCTTTTATCCAGATTACAACCTCTCACTTTAATTTAATTGAAAATGGAACCTTTTTCTAAATATTGCCCTTTCTAAAAGAAGCCATAGAAAGGCAGTTTAATCCTCCAGAAGTCAGAACAAATATTATGGTTAAATTTAAATATACTAATTGATTAAAAAAAACATTATTTATGGAAACATTGAAAAAAGGAATTATCTTTGTTAATGATATTATGAATAGGAAAAGTGGTGTTATGTCACGTGCAGTTAACACAAATATATGGAAATGTTAGCTCTATACAAAATTACAACAAAAATGGAGCAGGCAAGTGGAACGGGGAGGAGGTGGAGAACTTGTATGTCTGCCCTTTATTGAAGACAAATTGGCATAAAAAAAAATATACCAATTTTACTTGGACCAAAATGTTGACAGCGGTGCCATACAGGTTGCAAAATAGTTGGGAAGAGATTTTCGATGTACCAATTCTGTAGCACATGGTTTATAAACCGACACAAAAAACAATGAAATTATTATACAAAATTCCTGCCACATAGATAATTATGTGTATGGAGCAAAGAACCATTTCATCTCTGCAGATTTTTCTACGAAGAGACAGAATCGTTATATCACTTATTGTGGTATTGGCACTATGTAGTTTTTTCTGGTCACAGGTTCAGGAATGGTTGAAAAATTAACATTTATCTAAAATTACCCTACAAATAGCAAGGTTGGGAGGTTTGGAAAGACTCCGTCAACAAAATAATAACACTTTTAGTACAAATATTTATCTTTAACTTACAATCTGTAGATATAATGCGATTAGAAAGGTTCAGAATTTATGTGAAACATCACAGCACAGTTGAAACATACATGGCACATGGAAATTATAAAAGGGTGTTTTGCAAAGGTACAACACATAACCAAAAATACAGTGCCTTCGGGAAGTATTCAGAACCCTTGACTTTTTCCACATTTTGTTACGTTACAGCCTTATCCTAAAATTGATTAAATCGTTTTTTTCCCCTCATCAATTTACACCCCAGAATGACTAAGCAAAAACAGGTTTTTAGAAATGTTTGAAATTTTATTACAAAACTGAAATATCATATTTACATAAGTATTCATCACTGGACATCAGCATCACTGGACAGCTAATTTTAGGTCTCTCCAGAGATGTTCAATTGGGTTCAAGTCCGGCCTTTGGCTGGGACACTCAACAACACTGAAACTTGTCCCGAAGCCACTCCTGCGTTGTATTGGCTGTGTGCTTAGTGAATACATCAAAACTATGAAATAACACATATGGAATCATGTAGTAGCCAAAAAAAGTGTTAAACAAATCGTGGTTTATATAGCTAGATCGCTACTCTACTGGTGCCCAAAAATTGCATTTCAATTGACAAGTGTGCCTTGTTAAAAGTTCATATGTGGAATTTCTTTCCTCCTTAATGCGTTTCAGCCAATTAGTTGTGTTGTGACAAGGTAGGGGTGATTATGCAGAAGATAGCCCTATTTGGTAAAAGACCATGCCCATATTATGGCAAGAACAGCTCAACTCAGCAAAGAGAAATTACAGTCCATCATTACTTTAGACACATGAAGGTCAGTCAATCCGGAAAATTTCAAGACATCAAGCGCTATAATGAAACTGGCTCTCATGAGGACGGCCAGAGGAAAGGAAGACCCAGAGTTAACCCTGCAGCAGGGGATAAGTTCATTAGTTACCAGCCCAAATATATATTTTTTAAATTGCAGCCCAAATAAATGCTTCAGAGTTCAAGTAACATACACATCTCAAGATCAACTGTTCAGAGGAGACTGTGTGATTCAGGCCTTCATGGCCTGCTTCAAATTGCAGTAAAGAAACCACTACTAAAGGACACCAATATGAAGAAGATACTTGTTTTGACCAAGAAACATGAGCAATGGATTGTAGACCAGTGGAAATCTGTCCTTTGGTCTGATGAGTCCAAATTTGAGAGTTTTGGTTCCAACCACCGTGTCTTTGTGAGACGCAGAGTAGGTGACCTGATGATCTGTGTGGTTCCCACCATGAAGCATGGGGGATGAGGTGTGGGGGTTGCTTTTCTGGTGACATTATCAGTGATTTATTTAGAATTCAAGGCACACTTAACCAGCATGGCTCCCACAGCATTCTGCAGCAATACTCCATCCCATGTGGTTTGCGCTTAGTGGGACTATCATTTGTTTTTAAACAGGACAATGACCCAACACACCTCCAGGGTGTTTAAGGTCTATTTGACCAAGAAGGAGAGTGATGGAGTGCTGCATCAGATGACCTGGCCTCCACAATCACCCGACCTCAACCCAGTTGAGATAGTTTGGGATGAGTGGGACCGCAGAGTGAAGGAAAAGCAGTCAACAAGTGCTCAGCATATGTGGGAGCTCCTTCAAGACTGGTTGGAAAAGCATTCCTTGTGAAGCTGGTTGAGAGAATTACAAGGGTGTGTAAAGCTGTCATCAAGTCAAAGGGTGGCTACTTTGAAGAATCTCAAATATAAAATATAGTTTGATTTGTTTAACACTTTTTTTGCTTCGTGACACAACGCGAAGTGACACAACGCGAAGTGCCTGGTTACGGGCCGTGGTGTGTTGGCAAAATACCCAAAACCCCTAAGGTGCCTTATTGCTATTATAAACTGGTCACCAATGTAATTAAAGCAGTAAAAATATGATGCTTTGTCATACCCGTGGTAAAAGGTCTGATGTGCCACACCTCTCCGACAATCAGCATTCAGTGCTCGAACCACCTAGGTTATTACTCTATATAAGCTGTTTAAACTACTTTTTATTTTCTTGATCCTAATGACATAGGCCTAGATGTAAAACAGCCAAGGTGATAAAGCAACGACCCTGGAATAAAAACAAAATGTGTGTGGGTGGAGAGAGGATTGTTTTTTTACATGTTTATTCGCTTTGGATTGTCATAACTCCATCTCTTCTTGGCTATTGTGCCATGGCTGTGTCTGGGTTGGTTGTAAGTTAAACTTACGTATTCCTTTATAAGTAGTGTGATGCTTAAGACACATTTCTACTGGCAGTCATTAGTGGCCAGTAGAATCTATGTTCCTTTTTCCTCCTTCCTTTTTTTGTCGAAATAAAACAGGATATAATGAGGACTACATGACATATTCCTTGCATGTAATCAACATAAAGAACTGGTCTTGTGATATACAGTATATAGGTAGTTTTCTCTTAATTGGATCCACTGAAATGAGCAGGCTGGGCTGACATGCCTAAAGGCTTGCTTGGACTTTCTAAATATGAGCATGAGTTTATAATATTGTGCTGTTATTATTTCTATGAATCTAATCTATTGTTTTTTGTTGTTTTTTCAGACTTTTCCCTCAAGCTTGGCACACCTGTATTTGAGGAGTTTCTCCCATTCTTCTCTGCAGATCCTCTCATACTCTGTCAAGTTGGATGGGGAGCTTTGGAGCACAGATCTTTTCAGGTCTCTCCAGAGATGTTAGATCGGGTTCAAGTTTCGGCTCCAGCCGGGCCACTCAAGGACATTCAGATACTTTTCCCAAAGCCACTACTGCATTGTCTTGGCTATGTGCTTAGGGTCATTGTCCTGTTGGAAGGTGAACCTTCGCCCCAGTCTGAGGTCCTGAGCGCTCTGGAGCAGGTTTTCATCAAGGACCTTTGTGTTTTGCTCCGTTCATCTTTACCCCAATTCTGACTAGTCTAAAACCTTACCAAGTGAGGAGAAATTAGCTCACAGTTCAGTCTTTGTGCTTGCTATGGGGCTTTCGAGTCATCACACCGCCGCCACTGAGAAGGCAGGCGCTTGAAGAACTCCATTCAGGGCACTGTGGCATGGTGCGAATGAAGGAGATCGCACGCAGCTACTTTTGGTGTCCAGGTTTGGACGCAGCTATCGAAGACAAGGCTAAGTCAAGTTCCGCATGTCAACAAAAAAACATTTGTATTATTATTTATTTTTTATTTCACCTTGATTTAACCAGGTAGGCTAGTTGAGAACAAGTTCTCATTTACAACTGCGACCTGGCCAAGAAAAAAGCAAAGCAGTTCGACACATACACCAACACAGTTACACATGGAATAAACAAACATACAGTCAATAATACAGTAGAAAAAAATCTATATACCGTGTGTGCAAGGTAAGGCAATAAATAGGCCAGGGTGTCGAAGTAATTACAATATACCAATTAAACACTGGAGTGATTGATGTGCAGAAGATGAATGTGCAAGTAGAGATACTGGGGTGCAAAGGAGTAAGATAAATAAATAAATACAGTATGGGGATGAGGTAGTTGGATGGGCTATATTACAGATGGGCTATGTACAGGTGCAGTAATCTGTGAGCTGCTCTGATAGCTGGTGCTTAAAGTTAGTGAGGGAGATATGAGTCTCCAGCTTCAGTGATTTTTGCAGTTCGTTCCAGTCATTGGCAGCAGAGAACTGGAAGGAAAGGAGGAATTGGCTTTGGGGGTGACTAGTGAGACATAACTGCTGGAGTGCGTGCTACGGGTGGGTGCTGCAATGGTGATCAGTGAGCTAAGATAAGGTGGGACTTTAACTAGCAGAGATTTGTAGATGACCTGGAGCCAGTGGGTTTGGCGATGAGTATGAAGAGAGGGTCAGCCAACGAGAGCGTACAGGTCGCAGCGGTGGGTAGTATATGGGGCTTTAGTGACAAAACGGATGGTACTGTGATAGACTGCATTCAATTTGTTGAGTAGAGTGTTGGAGGCTATTTTGTAAATGACAACATCGAGGATTGATAGGATGGTCAGTTTTACGAGGGTATGTTTGGCAGCATGAAGGAAGGATGCTTTGTTGTGAAATAGGAAGCTGGTTCTAGATTTAATTTTGGAGATGCTTGATGTGAGTCTGGAAGGAGAGTTTACATTCTAACCAGACACCTAGGTATTTGAATTTGTCCACATATTCTAAGTCAGAACCGTCCAGAGTAGTGATGCTGGACGGGCGGGCAGGTGCAGGCAGCGATTGGTTGAAGAGCATGCATTTCGTTTTACTTGCATTTAAGAGCAGTTGGAGGTTGTATGGCATTGAAGCTCGTCTGGAGGTTAGTTAACACAGTGTCCAAAGAAGGGCCAGAAGTTTACAGAATGGTGTCGTCTGCGTAGAGGTGGATCAGAGAATCACCAGCAGCAAGAGCGACGTCATTGATGTAAACAGAGAAGAGAGTCGGGCCGAGAATTGAACCCTGTGGCACCCTCATAGAGACTGCCAAAGGTCCAGACAACAGGACTTCCGATTTGACACACTGAACCCTATCAGAGAAGTAGTTGGTGAACCAGGTGAGGCGGTCATTTGAGAAACCATGGCTGTTTAGTCTGCCGCTAAGAATGTGGTGATTGACAGAGTCGAAAGCCTTGGCCAGGTCAATGAATACAGCGGCACAGTAATGTCTCTTCACGATGGCGGTTATGATAACGTTTACGACCTTGAGCGTGGCTGAGGTGCACCCATGACCAGCTCTGAAACCAGATTGCATACTGGAGAGGGTATGGTGGGATTCTAAATGGTCGGTCATCTGTTTAACTTGGCTTTTCGAAAACCTTAGAAAGGCAGGGTAGGTCTCCCCCTTTGAAGAGGGGGATGATCACAGCAGCTTTCCAATCTTTGGTGATCTCAGACAATACGGAGGAGAGGTTGAACAGGCTAGTAATAGGGGTTGCAACAATTTAGGCAGATAATTTTAGAAAGAGAGGGTCCAGATTGTCTAGCCTGGCTGATTTGTAGGGGTCCAGATTTTGCAGTTCTTTCAGAACATCAGCTATCTGGATTTGGGTGAAGGAGAAATGGGGGAGGCTTGGGCGAGTTGCTGTGGGGGGTGCCGGGCAGTTGACCGGTAGCCAGGTGGAAAGCATGGCCAGCCGTGGAAAAATGCTTATTGAAATTCTCAACAGTAGTGGATTTATCGGTGGTGACGATGTTTCTTACCCTCAATGCAGTGGGCAGCTGGGAGGAGGTGCTCTTATTCTCCATGGACTTTACAGTGTCCCAGAACTTTTTTGAGTTTGTGGTACAGGATGCACATTTCTGCTTGAAAAAGCTAGCCTTAGCTTTCCTAACTGCCTGTGTATATTGGTTCCTAACTTGCATATCACAGGGGGCTACTGCAGCACCCCACAGGATGTTTTTGTGCTGGTCAAGGGCAGTCAGGTCTGGAGTGAACCAAGGGCTATATCTGTTCCTGGTTCTACATTTTTTGAATGGAGCATGATTATTTAAGATGGTGAGGAAAGCAATTTTGAAGAATAACCAGGCATCCTCTACTGACGTGATGAGGTCAATATCATTCCAGGATACCCTGGCCAGGTCGATTTAGAAAGGCCTGCTCCCCGAAGTGTTTTAGGGAGCGTTTGAGAGTGATGAGGGGTGGTCGCTTGACCGCAGACCCATTACGGATGCAGGCAAGGAGGCAGTGATCACTGAGATCTTGGTTGAAAACAGCAGAGGTGTATTTGGAGGGCAGGTTGGTTAGGATGATATCTATGAGGGTGCCCATGCTTACAGATTCGGGGTTGTACCTGGTAGGTTCATTGATCATTTGTGTGAGAATGAGGACATCAAGCTTAGATTGTAGGATGGCCAGGGTGTTAAGCATGTCCCAGTTTAGATCACCTAGCAGCATGAGCTCTGAAGATAGATGGGGGGCAATCAATTCACATATGGTGTCCAGGACACAGCTGGGGGCAGAGGGTGTTCTATAGCAAGCGCAATGGTGCGATACTTGTTTCTGGAAAGGTGGATTTTTAAAAGTAGAAGCACGAATTGTTTGGGTACAGACCTGAATAGTAAGACAGAACTCTGTAGGCTATTTCTGCAGTAAATTGCAACACCGCCCCCTTTGCAGTTCTATCTTGTTGGAAAATGTTATAGTTAGGGATGGGAAATGTCAGGGTTTTTGGTGGCCTTCAGACATGGCTCGGACATCCGGGTTGGCAGAGTGTGCTAAAGCAGTGAATAAACAAACTTAGGGAGGAGGCTTCTAATGTTAACATGCATGAAACCAAGGCTTTTACGGTTACAAAAGTCAACAAATAAGAGAACCTGGGGAATAGGAGTGGAGATAGGCACTGCAGGTCCTGGATTAAACTCTACATCACCAGAGGAGGACTATGACAAGGGTACGGCTAAAGGCTATAAGAACTGGTCATCTAGTACGTTTGGAACAGAGAGTAAAAGAAGCAGGTTTCTGGGCGTGATAGAATAGATTCAAGGCATAATGAATGTACAGACAAAGGTATGGTCAGATGTGAGTACATTAGAGGTAGACCTAGGCATTGAGTGATGATGAGAGAGATATTGTCTCTAGAAACATTTAAACCAGGTGATGTCATTGCATATGTGGGAGGTGGAACTAAAATGGTTGGTTAAGGCATATTGAGCAGGGCTAGAGGCTCTACAGTGAAATAAAACAATAATCACTATCCAGAACAGTAATGGACAAGGCATATTGACATTAGGGAGAGGCATGCATAGCCGAGTGATCATAAGGGTCCAGTGAATGGTTGGGCTGGCTGGAGACACAGCGATTCAGACATCTAGCAGGCCAGGGCTAGCAAGCTAGCAGAAAGGACCTTAGAGGGACGTCGCGACGGAGAGAAGTCTGTTTTAGCCTCCTCGTGCGGTTCCGTCAATAGACCAGTCGTGATGGATTAGTAGAGTTCCGTGTAGCAGAGGGGTCCAGTCCAATTGGCAAATGGATCTATTCAGCTAACAGTCCAATATGCTCTAGACAGCTAGCGGCTAGCAGATGGGCATTCAGGGGACGTCGCAACGAAGGGGCCTGTTGGGAAAGAAAAACCTCGGTTAGATTACGTCAGTAGTCCAGTTGTGATGGATAAGCAGGGCTTTGTGTGGTAAAAGGGGCCCAGGCCGATTGGCAAAATAGAAATAGTGGCACGAGAAATTGGCTGATGGACCTATTAGCTAACATGCCTCAGCTAGCACCACTACACCCATGAGACTTCCCAGAGGAGCCTTGGCAGCGAGGCCACAGACTATGCAGGCCCTGGTATGTTCTTTGTCATAGTTGACTCTCACAGCAAATGGCCTGAGGTCACAATGATGAAGAGCTCCTCAGCAGAGAGAACCATCGAAGCACTACGGTCAATCTTCAGTCGCTTCGGATTGCCAACGCAACTTGTTAGCGATAACGGCCCCCAACTGGTGTCTGAAGAGTTGTGGTCATTCATGGAGGCAAATGGAATTCAGCACATCAAATCATCGCCGTATCACCCTGCAACGAACTGCCTAGCTGAAAGATTTATTCAGACGATGAAGCAAGCTTTCAAATCATCACAAGGCAACAGGTCCCTCAATGGGTGCCTAAACACCTTCCTGTTGACCTACAGAAACACCCCCCATGCTACAATCAAAGTGACACCTGTGTCAGCCATGATGAAAAGACAGCTTCACACGCGACTCGATGTCCTGAGACTTCCAAAGACTAAACAGGTTGTACAGACACAACAGAGAGCACAGGTGGAGAGACAAAAGACAGAAGCTTCAGAGAGAGTTCTTGTTCGGAGCTACTACAAAAGTTCAAAGTGAGTACCAGCAACAGTAGTCGCACAAACAGGGCCTGTGTCCTACACAGTTCCCATACCGGAGAACATAATCTGGAGGAGACATGTGGATCAAATGTTGCCAGGAACCAACCTCAGAGATGACTCATGTTAAGTGGCAAACCAAGATCAGCTACTGGAGACCTACCATGACTACGAGCCATCACCTGAACATCCTCAGCAGCAACCACAAATGTGGAAAGTGCACCTGACTCACCTGAAACAGCCAGAGTGCCTATTCAGGGTACTGTTACACACCATTCTGGGCATACACCATCACCACTCAGAGTCAGAGTCAATGGGACTGTAGACTCACCTGTACGTCGCCATTACCCTGCAAAAGAAAGACGACCCCTGAAAGGTGAAAGGTTTAATATTTAGTTCAGACTAATCTCCGAAATTGGGGCAGAATACACCCCAGGGTTAAGTCTGGGAAATGAGGCAGTCTTCCCTCTTTCCCTAGGTCAGAAAAGGTTAGTCTGAAAAGTTCCTTTATGTACATAAAGAGAACAGTTATGTTGAAAAGAAAATAATATGAAAAACAGTGAATATTTACGTTTTCCTTACAAGGTATCAAAAGTAAAGGGGGAGGAATATGTTGTGTTCTAGTTTGTCCCTTTATGGATCTCTAACACCCCCCTTTTTTACGTACATTGCAATGCTTGGATTTTTTTGTCCTGTGGAAAGCATTAAATATGCCCACATTAGTTTCTACTCCTGTCTCATGTCCTGTCCTTATATCAGCTGTATAAGTAATAGTGTACTATACAAATCAAATCAAACTTTATTTGCCACCTGCGCCGAATACAACAAGTGTAGACTTTATCGTGAAATGTTTACTTACAAGCCCTTAACCAACAGTGCAGTTCAAGAAGATATAAGAAGAATAAATATTTACCAAGTAGGCTAAAATAAAAAGTAACACAATAAGAACAACAATAACAAGGCTATATACAGGGGGCATCGGTACCAGGTCAGTGTGCAGGGGTACAGGCTAGTTGAGGTAATCTGTACATGTAGGTGAGGGCGAAGTGACTATAGGTGTACCAAAACACTGAAGTGCCATTTTCTCAAAAGTGGGGTTACAAGTTTATCAACATTCACAGCAGAATAACTTTCCCATTGTTCCTCAACTGTAGTGGATGATATACCATTTTGTAGCTCAGTCTCTACTTTTATCCAATGTAAAAAATACAATTTCAAATTTTTCAATATAAGACCGAATCGAACTGGTCGGTCAAATATATATGTATATTTAATTGCATTTTTATTTATTTATTTCTCACAAAGGTATTACTAGTCCTGTTTTAGCCGTCTAATATCTGTTGTCTGTTGCTTGGGCAAAAAAATTTGCAGCAGCCCCTCCCCCTAGCATCTGACAGACTGTCAACCTCATTCTTCCACCACTGCTACATCTCTGGAGTCAGGTCCTCCCTCTCCTGTCCTGGCGCTAAAACCCTCATTCATATATTAATCTCTGCACAACTAGACTTCTGTAACTCACTACTCTTTGAAATCAACACAAGCTCCCTCCTTAAACTCCAAATGGTTCAAAACTCTGCAGCCAGACTTCTACATGTACATTTTAGTCATTTAGCCGATGCTCTTATCCAGAGCAATTTACAGTAGCGGACTGATATAGCGATCTGTAGCACATGCAGAAAAATATATTCTTCCACACCCACCTCCATACATCATCCTGCGGCTATGGTTAAGTGCCTTGCTTTCACCAAGGTCGGCTCAGGGATTCAAACCAGTGACCTTTAAGTTATTGGCCCAACACTTTTAACCACCACCTGCTGACTTCTCACCCACACCAAGTCCTGGCAGAACATTTTCCTGTCCTATAATTATTTTCAGAGTGTAGTGGTTAAACCATGCCCTGTAAGGAATTAGTAGGAATTGTAAATTGGTAGGGGCTATGTCTATCTGTGTTTGACTGGATGACTATTTGAATACACATTTGTGTAGGGGCCGTGGTCACCACCTGGAGATTCCTAAAGATCTATTCTCAGGTAGATTTTAGGATTCCACCAAACAAGTTTTTGTTGAGGAGCTAAGTGTAATTGTGTCGATGCAATAATTGTGCAACTCTTCCACTTTTCCTGTCAGGGGACGGGATTACAGTTGTGTATACACTTCAAAAGGGTTATTTGGCTGTCCCCATAGGAGAACCCTTTTTGGTTCCAGGTAAAAACCCTTTTGGGTTCCATGTAGAACCCTCTGTGGAAAGGGATTTACATGGAACCAAAACGGTTATGCCTGGGTTATCCTATGGGGTTAGCGTCTCCTGTCACGGATGCCTTAGTTCAAAGATGTAATCTGGAGACAGGTGTTTTCTCCATCTCTATAGCCATCATACTCAAATTCCACTGATTTCAAAACTCGGTCCTCCAGAAAGTGGAGAGCAACACTCATGCAGTTTTACTACGTGATCAAAAAATGTAAAAGCCACGTTAAACCGGATTACCTACACCAGCTCAAATAGACAGAAGTGTGCTATATGGCAGATCAGTCCAAACTCATCTCTCAGCATGTCCAGCCCACTCCTTATCTCAGCCAATCACGGCTAGCGGGAAGGTTGCTAACTTTTTCTGCGGCAAAACCAACTAGGCTCATAATTTAACAATTTTATTTGTATTTACAGATGGCATACACGTTTGTTATTAAGGCACATGAAAGTTCACATGTTCGAGAAGGCATTTCTGCCAAAAAGGTTTAAGTTCAAATGGCTCTCCTGTGAATAAGTGACCTGCGACATACGCCTGGTTTCCTGAAACAGGTCAGAATAGTAGCAACATTTCTTTAAAATGGCAAGTTTTTCTTTACACCCCTTGGCAAAATGTTTAGATTGCACGAATTTAACTCTAAATCGTAACATTTTGGGGATATGGGTACACAAAACCGTGAGCAACTGCGGCCCCTCATGATGAGTTTAGATTTTTTTGTGGCCCCCACCACCATCAAAATGTTTCTCCCCAAAGGGCACCAAAGAAAAATCTTGATTGGATATTTTATTTTCTCTTCAGTGTTTTTCCAACACAAACTGAAGTGAAGAAATCATAATATAATTTAAAACATCAAAGACTAAAATGAAATAAAAACAAACATTTTGGGGGGATGGGGCGGCACGGTAGCCTAGTGGTTAGAGCATTGGACTAGTTACCGAAAGGGTTGCAAGTTCAAATCCCCGAGCTGTCGTTCTGCCCCTGAACAGGCAGTTAACCCACTGATCCTAGGCCGTCATTGAAAATAAGATTTTTTCCTAACTGACTTGCCTATTTAAATAGGTAAAATAAAAAAATAGGCCATTATGGTTCCCCACTGTTCAAACACACACTGTAGTTCACATTAATTTATTGTGTCGTAAAAAACTGTTTTTGCATTTGTGTAACTACTATATTGCATGAGCCAAACAGAAGTAGACATAGGACATACTTGTCACATTTACATCTCTTACTTTTAGAAGCAAGTCAAAGACAAAACAACGATTAAACATTAAACAAGCTTACATATCTCTGCGAATCACATATTTGCATCTGGGTTGTGCTCATTAGGCACCAAATGGACTGAAACAGGGATAGAATACCTGGACATGTCCAATAAGAAAGTCTCATTTACACTTTCCATTGCAATGCGCTTTAAAACGTTTTCTGTATGGTGCCTAAAGAACACGGTCCTGGTCAAACCACTGCGGCTCATTCAGATTTTATTATGTTTGGTTTGCATGTATTTTGTGTTGTGGGCTAAAGATTTCAAGAGAAGCAATCATATTCAATATATTGTTTTGATGTACTCCTTGGGTGGATGTTACAATAATATGTTTACAGTTCTGCAAAAAACACTGACAGAGAAGACAATCATGAATAAAAAAATCACTACAATGCAATAGTTTGCACGTCTCATAATATTGTAAACAAATGAACATAATCTGTGAGCCATTATTACATTAAGTGATTATAAAGGATATTTTTTTCCAGTTAGAGAAACAAATGCAAACTGGACACACTGGAAGTTGAGAGTTCTCACTGTCATGGAATGTAAGTCTTATTAACAATAAAATAGAGTTGGGCAACAAAGGCCAGTCAGTAAGGTTTCTGACCGTAGGGTGGAGTCCATTCCAGATTATGGTGTCCATATTAGGACAGCTTCAGAGTTAGAAGGCGTTGGTGTCAGAGTCAGGATGTTGAGTTGTAGCTATATTCAATCATTGAGGTTCCCATTGTTATTCCAGATCTGATTGATGTCCCTTCTTTTGCTCCATGTCCTGCTGCATCTCTGGACTGGGATTTGCTGTTGTCAGCAATTACATCAGACATTCTTTATCCTCCAAATTCTTAATCACTGGTGGTGTCTCCTCTTCCTTGACAACGAGGGGCCTGCGATAAAAAAAACAACATACATTATCAAGATGACTTAGTTCTTCTCAATCAATCAACCAACCAACCGATGTGTGTCAATCAATATATGTATTGTCCCAACTGGGAAAGTTATAGTGCGGTCACTATAATTTCCTCCAATTCTACATATTTTCACATTGCTTAGGCCCTTGACCAGGGTGGAATAAACATGTTAAAAATCATTATTTTAAAGTTGAATACACACTACAAATTTGACCACTTTGTTTGAAGTTACTTTGAGATTATTTGGCCATTATTTGGCCATTATTTGGCCATTTAGAGTATGCTAACTGAGGGACATTAAATAGGGTGGCGCACAATTGACCCAGCATCATTAGGGTTTGGTCAGGGTAGGATGTCATTGTAAATAAGAATTTGTTACGTTCATAACAGTTTTACAAATCTGGTCATCCTACCAAAATTCCTGCTGAATGCTGCCTTTTTGATGTTACAGCCTAATGAACCTATTGCTAAATTTACATTGACCAAACAAGGTAAATTATGTAGCCTATGTATCTGGGCTCATGCAAGTGGTGGATTAAATCACTAGTATTAGGCTATAGCCTATCATCACCTGCTGACATAAGGAAGCATTCTGCGACAGGAACAGGAGTGACAGCAAATTAATTTGTTGACAAGTATGTGTACAAAACAGCGCTAAAAGTTGCCATGCTGCTCTTTTGACAACATTTTGAGTTCATAAACGTTCAGCGGAAAATGAACATGCCTGTCCAGTCTGCATGGCAGCCTGCTCCACTCTAATTGTGAGGGGCATTTCTTTACAAACGTGCCTTGGGTCTCGGACCCTTCCTAAACCAATCACGTTTAAATTTGTTACTGTATGTGAAGAGGGTCAAATGCGTGTCTCACGCCCAGTGGGTGTTTCTTGGGTGTGTGTTTGCCTTTCAATCACAACAAACAAGCAGTAGTGAGTACAGCAAGGTAAGCAAAGATTGCTTTGCTATGGAGAGAACACAGTTTTGAAGTTGGACTTCTCCCCTCCTGACTCACCATATCAAGATGGTCAGCTAATTCAGTTCTATGTGTAGGCTAAAGCCTGGACTGACCTTGCGTTTTGCAGCAGCTAGCAAGCATAACCAGCTGCAGCTATTTCCTATCTAACTGATATTTCTCTGTCAAATCAGTTATGGCAAGATAGCAAGAGGAAACTTTGCATCATTCAGTAGCCTACCTAGTAAAATGAGTGCAATTGCTAAAGTTATGTAGATATTTTTAAAAGTGTTTTGATAACTTTCAAGTTGAACAGTTTCATGTAAACCATACGCCACAATATTGTAGAAGCAGTGTTCTGTTAATACAACAATGTGCAAATATTATACCTTCCTGTATGGTGTCCCATTTAAAATAGGAGTTCTCTGACAGGTTTGAAGAATACACCCCCCTCAAACACATTGATAGTACTATGATTAAATAATAACAAAAGTAAGTCTTTAAATGTTTAATGCTGAGGGCAAGGTCTCTTCCAATTCAGACATCAGTATCAACCTGTTATGGCTGCATCCCTTTGTTCTCAATTTCTGCCTGAAGACATACCCAAATCTAACTGCCTGTAGCTCAGCCCCAGAGGTAAGGATATGCATATTCTTGGTATCATTTGAATGGAAACATTCTGAAGTTTGTGGAAATGTTAATTGAATGTAGGAGAATATAACACAGTAGATCTGGTGGAAGAAAAGAGAAAGAAAGAGCATACGTTTTCAGTTTTTTATTGTTGTAGTATCATCTTTCACATGTACTAGAATAGCCACACAGTCAGATAGGATGCTGGAGATAATTTCGATGGATAACACAAGGGGGCAACTGTAGGTGTGCAAAGTTTCAGACTGATAACTTCAGGAATGGGTGAGCTACATGACATTTAGCATGAAGTCACCCAGGTGTCCCACACAAGTTGCCCAAATGTACTCAAGTGGCCGAATTGGTGAAATGACCTATAACTATATACAACATATCAAAAAGCAATTGTAACACACACACACACAAAAAAAATGTTTAAAAAAAATATTAGAAAATAAATATAAAAAAACAAAAACAGTACACACCTTGGAAGTCCCCGTCATAATATTTTGCTGCCTGTGTCATGTCCCATAGCAGTCTCTTTCTGATGTAAAGCAGAGGCAAACTGAACAAGTGGTGCATTTCATGCGACACAGAACACAACAACGCCTCCATGCTGTGCCCTTTTGGCCCTGAGGCACAGTCATGCCTGCAGTAATGAACTGTGGCATATGAACACCACTGTGGGCACAGGTAGAGCGGGCACCGGGGGCTCCCAGTCGGAGTCGCTATCACTGTGAAAGAAAACATTAAAAAAATATTTGTATTGTATGAGTCTTTTATCGTCACATGAAATAAACAGATATATATTGATTATATAGAGCAGAGGGAACATTCACTAAGGTGTTCCATTCAACTCCGGTCATTGTTGTTTGTATATATATACAGTGCCTTACGAAAGTATTCGGCCCCCTTGAACTTTGCGACCTTTTGCCACATTTCAGGCTTCAAACATAAAGATATAAAACTGTATTTTTTTGTGAAGAATTAACAACAAGTAGGACACAATCATGAAGTGGAACGACATTTATTGAATATTTCAAACTTTTTTAACAAATAAAAAACTGAAAAATTGGGCGTGCAAAATTATTCAGCCCCTTTACTTTCAGTGCAGCAAACTCTCTCCAGAAGTTCAGTGAGGATCTCTGAATGATCCAATGTTGACCTAAATGACTAATGATGATAAATACAATCCACCTGTGTGTAATCAAGTCTCCTTATAAATGCACCTGCACTGTGATAGTCTCAGAGGTCCGTTAAAAGCACAGAGAGCATCATGAAGAACAAGGAACACACCAGGCAGGTCCGAGATACTGTTGTGAAGAAGTTTAAAGCCGGATTTGGATACAAAAAGATTTCCCAAGCTTTAAACATCCCAAGGAGCACTGTGCAAGCGATAATATTGAAATGGAAGGAGTATCGGACCACTGCAAATCTACCAAGACCTGGCCGTCCCTCTAAACTTTCAGCTCATACAAGGAGAAGACTGATCAGAGATGCAGCCAAGAGGCCCATGATCACTCTGGATGAACTGCAGAGATCAACAGCTGAGGTGGGAGACTCTGTCCATAGGACAACAATCAGTCATATATTGCACAAATCTGGCCTTTATGGAAGAGTGGCAAGAAGAAAGCCATTTATTAAAGATATCCATAAAAAGTGTCGTTTAAAGTTTGCCACAAGCCACCTGGGAGACACACCAAACATGTGGAAGAAGGTGCTCTGGTCAGATGAAACCAAAATTGAACTTTTTGGCAACAATGCAAAACGTTATGTTTGGCGTAAAAGCAACACAGCTGAACACACCATCCCCACTGTCAAACATGGTGGTGGCAGCATCATGGTTTGGGCCTGCTTTTCTTCAGCAGGGACAGGGAAGATGGTTAAAATGTATGGGAAGATGGATGGAGCCAAATACAGGACCATTCTGGAAGAAAACCTGATGGAGTCTGCAAAAGACCTGAGACTGGGACGGAGATTTGTCTTCCAACAAGACAATGATCCAAAACATAAAGCAAAATCTACAATGGAATGGTTCAAAAATAAACATATCCAGGTGTTAGAATGGCCAAGTCAAAGTCCAGACCTGAATCCAATCGAGAATCTGTGGAAAGAATTGAAAACTGCTGTTCACAAATGCTCTCCATCCAACCTCACTGAGCTCGAGCTGTTTTGCAAGGAGGAATGGGAAAAAAATTCAGTCTCTCGATGTGCAAAACTGATAGAGACATACCCCAAGCGACTTACAGCTGTAATCGCAGCAAAAGGTGGCGCTACAAAGTATTAACTTAAGGGGGCTGAATAATTTTGCACGCCCAATTTTTCAGTTGTTGATTTGTTAAAAAAGTTTGAAATATCCAATAAATGTCGTTCCACTTCATGATTGTGTCCCACTTGTTGTTGATTCTTCACAAAAAAATACAGTTTTATATCTTTATGTTTGAAGCCTGAAATGTGGCAAAAGGTCGCAAAGTTCAAGGGGGCCGAATACTTTCACAAGGCACTGTATGTATGTATGTATTTATATATATATATATATATATATATATATATACATACACACCCAAACAAACCAACACACACACAAACTACACATTTCATTGCAAAAACATTTAAAATATTTTTTATATTTCATAAAACTGCATTAGCACTTACCCGTCCAGAAGTACGTCCTGTCCTTGCAGAAACAGCTCCTCAGTTCGTTTGAATCATAACACTCCAAGATTCCTCAAACAAAAAAATCTGTCTCACTTTCACTTTTTCACTTTAGAGTTTGACTTCGCTTTACATTATTTATTCGCCATGATATCTTCAATGAAATTGTTGAAACTACAACTTTCCGAAATACAGCTGCGTGTAAAAAGCCTGCGGGGGCGTGGGGGGGGGGGTGGAGCTGTTGGCCGAGGTTGGAGTAGCCAGGAGGAAGGCATGGCCAGCCGTTGAGAAATGCTTGTTGAAGTTTTCGATTATCATGGATTTATCCGTGGTGACCGTGTTACCTTGCCTCAGTGCAGTGGGCAGCTGGGAGGAGGTGCTCTTGTTCTCCATGGACTTTACAGTATCCCAGAACTTTTTGGAGTTAGAGCTACAGGATGCAAATTTCTGCTTTTCTGACTGACTGCGTGTATTGGTTCCTGCCTTCCCTGAACAGTTGCATATCGCGGGGACTATTCGATGCTATTGCAGTCCGCCACAGAATGTTTTTGTGCTGGTCGAGGGCAGTCAGGTCTGGAGTGAACCAGGGGCTAAATCTGTTCTTAGTTCTGCATTTTTTAAACGGAGCATGACCAGGCATCCTCAACTGACGGGATGAGGTCAAAATCCTTCCAGGATACCCGGGCCAGGTCGATTAGAAAGGCCTGCTCGCAGAAATGTTTTAGGGAGCGTTTGACAGTGATTAGGGGTGGTCGTTTGACTGCGGACCCGATACAGGCAATGAGGCAGTGATCGCTGAGATCCTGATTGAAGACAGCGGAGGTGTATTTGGAGGGCCAGTTGGTCAGGATAACGTCTATGAGGGTGCCCTTGTTTACAGATTTAGGGTTGTACCAGGTGGGTTCCTTGATGATTTGTGTGAGATTGAGGGCATCTAGCTTAGATTGTAGGACTGCCGGGGTGTTAAGCATATCCCAGTTTAGGTCATGAGGGTGCTATCAAAACTGGTCAAAAAAGCTATCAAAACTGGTCACCTAGAGTGTTGGGGGCAAAGAATAAAAGGAGCAGATTTCTGGGCGTGGTAGAATATATTCAGGGCATAATGCGCAGACAGGGGTATGGTGGGGTGCGGGTACAGCAGAGGTAAGCCCAGGCACTGGGTGATGATAAGAGAGGTTGTATCTCTGGACATGCTGGTTGTAATGGTCACCGCATTTGTGGGAGGTGGGACAAAGGAGGTATCAGAGGTATGAAGAGCGGAACTAGGGGGTTCATTGTAAACTAAAACAATGATAACTAACCTGAAAAACAGTATACAAGGCATATTGACATTTGAGAGAGACATACAGCGAGGCATAAAGTAATGACAGGTGTTGATTGGGAGAGCTAGCTAAAACAACAGGTGAGACAACAACAGCTAATCAGCTAACACAACAACAGCAGGTAAAATGGCGATGACTAGACAGAGGGTCTGATTAACTACACACAGAGCCTGAGTTCGCGGCTGGGGCCGACAGATAAAAAATAAATAAACAGAAAGGAGTACCGTGATTAATGGACAGTCCAGTAGGCATCAGCTATGTAGCCAAGTGATCATAGTTTCCAGGGGCAGCAGTAGATGGAACAGAGGAGCCCCACTACGCTAGCGACACGGCGTTTAAAGTTAGTAGCGTCTGCTCCGACGGAGGCCGGATGAAGGCACAGCGGATGGGGAGTATTCATCGACAGACCAGTCGTGGTGGTGCGGCGGGGTGCCGTGTCGACAGAGAATCCAAGCCAGATGGCGAAAGAGGTATTGTGGAATTTAATTTGCTAGCCGGGAGATGTGCCTGGCTCACGGCTCACGGCTAACTGGTGCTAGCTTCGTGGCAGTGGCGTTAGCCACCATATCCAATTGATAGCAGCGGTGATCCGGTGCCAAGGTCCAGAGTTTACAGCAAGGATCCGGTGGAGTTAGGGCTCTAGCCGTGTATGAGTGGGGTTCAGGTGAACAGCTGAGTAGACCGGGAGGTGGGCCTCAGGGAATAGCTTCGGTATTAGGTGCCACGGTGAGTGAAAGCTAGCTGTGAGCTAGCTAGCTGCAAGCTGTGAGCTAGCTAGCTAGCTGTGAAGATCAGAAGTAGTGGTCCAGGGATTACGGAATCCGGTGTTGTTGTGGAGAGACAGTACGATATTGGTAGACAAGCGATATTGGTAGACAGGCGAGTATTGTCCAGGCTAAAAACAGGGCTGGTATCTGTGCAGAAGGTAAATGCCGCTAGCAGTGGCTAACAATGACTAAATAGCTTGTAGCTAATTAGCTGGTTAGCTTCTGGAGATTCTTGAATGTGTTCCAAAATTGAAAATAATAGCGATTCCATATCACATTGGGTGAGGCAGGTTACCGGAAGGTATAATCGAATAAAAAAATCGAGAAGAGATTGAAAATACATTTAAATATATATACAAAAAAATACGAAAAAATACAAAGGACAAAACAAACACATCTTCACTGCTACGCTATCTTGGATTACAAGAAACCTGCACGGGCATGAATTTTAAACCCTCAGCCCTACCCTTGCCCGCAATATTCAGGCCCTACCCTCCGCAGGCCCAATTGCTTCTGCCAAATTTAAGGCCCTGCCTGAAACACAAAATCAGAAATAACTTCCCCGTTAGTAAATCCAATAGCTGTTCCTCTCGGTCTGTGACTTGTTCCCTGCACGCAGCTCATGGTGCACTGACTTTGTGAAGAGAGAGCAGAGACAAAAGTTAAGGAACAGTTTTATTTTCTGTGAAATAATCTCCCCTGTTCTATATTTGAGGTTGAAGCACTTCTGACACCATGTTCTGCTCTTTGTCAGATATGACTATACTGCGCAGCAGAACATGTGCAAATGTCAGCTTCAAAATGTTAGTGATCAATTCGGTGATATCAGAGCCCTGTACGTACCCTAGTTATTTATGAAAAAGAGGCCCTAATCCATTGTATAATGTCGGGCCGTGGTCGGGTAGCCGAGGTCTACAGTATATCATATAATATTGTATAACCAAAAGTAGCACTAGCTAGCTTGAACCAGATATCTACTTAGCTAACATACTCACCAACACCAGTGGTTTGACAGTTGACAGGCAGCAGAAGTGACTCTGTCGGATGTAATCCATTCTAGACCAAATGAATTGGAAGTTTGCACCAACTTTATGGAAGCCCATTTTCACTCCTATTTGCCGAATGAAATGTTCTTGCATTACATCCATATGCACACTTCACAACAAATGTCCACATGGCAGCTGGGGGCAGACCACAACGGTTTGTCTCTGGGCAATTGGGGCATCATTGGCAAAAGTGGGCAAGTAAGTAATTCTTACCCAACCCTCCAGTAAATCGCGACGAACTCACAAAACAACATTTGAACGAGACTGACTGTATGACCAAAGTTATCCTATTAACACTTTGTAGTTCATTTTGACACTGTAATTAATGTTTCTGGCTCATATAGATGCCACCCAAACTGTTTAAAAACAAGGGGCAATTGCATTGTTCCAGCATACACGTCTGATCAGATACTAAAGTCCGGTTATTATAGTCCTAAATAGACGTGCAGGAAATCTGTCCACAGCTTTATGCCCTGGCATAAACATCCCCACCGGATACAAAGTTGATAGCTAGCTAAATGGAAATCATGGAGGATATTTTCAATTAGTGTATTTCACATGCGCTATGGACAGCTAACGTTAGTATTACAAGTTTATCACCACTGACTGGCTGGGGCTATAATTAGCCTAGCTTTCTGCGTCCGTATTGTGTCCGCCTCTGTCATGTTTCTGGTGCAATCATTTTTCAAAAAGCCCAATTCCTGCCCACATTTTATTAAACCCCTACCCAAAATCATGATTTCTTTGGGGAGTTGTCTGTCCAAGTAGCCAATAAAACTCCCAGGTCTGGGATTTCCGGGACAACATGACACCTGTCATGTCTTTACCATAACAGTGATATACTGTGACATACTCACAGCTGGGCCAGTGAAGTGGAGTGTGGGCTGCGTTGTCCATTGGTGTCCTGGAGGTCCAGATGTTTTAGTGACTTGGTCCGGTGTACCAGACCCAAATAACTGCTGCCTATCAGGCCTGCAGGGCTCCTGTTCTTTAATACAGCCAGAGCATTCTCAGTCAGTGGAGCCTGAGTAGATGTGATTGGGAGGGAATGGATGACACAATGTATCACTCATGAACCTCATGTCAACACTAAGAGGAACTTTAAAAACTTTAGTGAACAAGCTTTTTAAAAAATATATATATATATTATTTTACATTATCTTTATTTTAGTGACCTTGATTGTATCTCATCTATCCCTGAACCTAATTTAAGCTTCTTGCAAATGTATTCAATACAATTGTAGATAATCATTCCCCCTTCAAAACTCAAGAGTTAAATAGATTGCATGCCTGGTTAATTCCTGAATTATCTGAAATCATTCATAAAATAATTGTTGCCTAAATCAAGGCCAGGAAAAAAGTCTTGGACCCAGATTGGCAATCTATTAGGTAATTGAGGATTAATATATATATATATATATCTCTATCTGTTTTGGGGCAGAAATGCCTTCTGGAACATGTTAACTTTCATGTGCCTTGATAACAAACTTGTATTCCATCCGTAAATAAGAATACAATTGTTAAATTAAAAGCCTAGTTCGTTTAGCCACAGAAAAAGACGGAATCCTAACTCTAGCCATGATTGGCTGAGAGGATGGATGGGCTGGACATGCTGAGAGATGAGTTTGGATTGGTATTTTTATAGGGGGTACGATACCTTTTTATGGAAGAATAATGTTTTTTTTATGATTGATTTTATTTGGGGTTTTGTGTTGTTTATATTAATGTGTCTATGGATGTGTAGTTTGAGGTGTATATAAGATCTTGATCTGTATCGTTGCGTTGTGTTATACAGGGCTCATCTGAAAACGAGACCTTGGTCTCAGCTTTGACTCCTTGTCTCCCTGTTATTTTTTTTTTGCCAGAGTAGGAGTTTGTATAGTTTTGCTTTTTAAAGTTTTAAATGTCACATGCACAAGTATGGTGAAATGCCTTTTGTAACAGTTCTGAAGATTAATAATAAAGGTACACTCACTTGTAAACTGGTATTAAGAGCAGTCCAATAAGCAAGGCTGGAGAGAAGGTTCTTCCCTAGCGTTGGGCTTCTACAAAATGACAAGGTCTTATAGTAATGTATTCTCATAAATCAATACAATTCCAAGCAACTGATGTAGTTAGAGGCAAGGTTTAGCTAACACTAATTAAATCTGACTGGTACGATCTCTTTCCTTTTCAAAACAAAGTTAAAAAAATCTGAAAAGCCAGATTTCTAGAATAGACATCCTTAACAGAAATACATACAGTATGTGTACAAAATACTGTATAAAATACCTATTTGGAGATATAACACTCTTCATGTAAATAAGAATGTGTTCTTAACTGACATACTTGGGTAAATAAAGGTGAAATAAATAAATAAATAACTGTATGCTCTATATAATTTTATAAAGGTATCAACCCAATATACAATACCTTGTGATCTTCTGAGACCTTCTCTGGTACTCCATCTCGTCCACTGTCCACACGGCCCCCTTCACGTTCTCCACACGCACAAAACACTTGTGCAGGCTCAGGTTGTGGCGGACTGCATTCTGTGTGTGTTTGACAGGCAATAGGGCCAGAAAAGGCTTCACGTACAGAACTCAAGGGAGGCGTTATTACAGTTATGGCTACCCTATTAGGAAGTCTGACAAAACTGAAAACTGATGACTTCCTAATATGGATGCTGTACACTTTGTTTCAACTTGTAAGTCACAATCAACATTATAACAAAGATTAAGTCAATACAGTACCTTCCACGTTGCAGCATTGCGTCTGAAGTAGGCAAAGGTCTGTGTAAACCAGCTGTATATCTCATTAAGTGTTAACTGCATGTCTGATGCATCCATTATAGCCTAAAACGATAACCACAAAAAACATGTAGGTTGTAATCCATCAAATGGGGTGAATGCTGATATACCCCTTTTTACGCAGGGATTACAGGGGAAACTATAAGTTAAATCCATGTCTTCTTACCTGTCTTATCAGAGTAGCATAGGTAAAAGGTGGCCTGATATCTGCATTTCTGTACATCTCATGATTTGGGTTCAATTCTATTTTTAAAAAAAATACATTGTACAATTGGTTAATTTCATTCACACAGATATTTCAACCAGGTTGGTTAATATTCAGCAAAAATCCTGAGTATTAAATAAGTGTCAAAGATGATATTGAAAAGGACATGCAAAGGCCAATATTGAGTTTTTCATAGTACAAGACTGGAGCAACAGTGAAGCAGGGACAAAGCTATGTACATCTATTCAGTATGGACTGTGTTGACATCTGTGCGGGTTGTTACCTGAAGACAGAGAGCATAGAGAGGGGTGCTTGTCTGAGTGGTGTCTTTGCATTGCCCCCACACTTGTGGGGCAGAGTCCTACAGGCCCCCGGGGTGAGGATGGGGAGGTGACAGGGGCCGTTGGGGGCATCTGAGGGGACAGTGGTGGAAGGCTCTTGGACATGGTGACACCGGACCCAGAACTCAGCTGCACACAGAAGAAGAAGTAGAAACACAGACCAGGGTGGAAAAGGAGAGGAGAGGAAAGAAAAAGACCAGAGGGAGAGGGAGCTCTTTAAATGGGTGTGACCAATGCAATTGGATTTGCCTCTTCATTGGTGTTTCCACTAATATCCTTTGGAGAAGGAAGTCAATCGTCAGTAATTAAAGGGTGAAATTGTATCATAAGTATTGTCATTACAGCGTCATGTTAGCTTGATTAGTTAATAATTAGCTTCTCTATTATCCAAGCTTGTGACTTAGCCTGCTGTCTTCAAAATGTCTGATCAATGTCTGATGTAAACAGAATTCACAAAAACGAAATGTTACTGTGATCACGTTAATTTAATGTCAGCTTTATTTCAGCTTTATTTTTGCATCGCTGATATTTTAAGCACTCTATGTCATGTTCAGGTTGAAAATATCATCCCTCTAAATATCATTCAGACAATAAAAATCAAATATAGCTGTGAGCAGCAGCAATGAATGGGGTTCACAGGATGACTAAAAGGACGCAAGATCAGTTGGATAACAAAGCAAGCACTCTATCATGTAGGAACTATCTTCCTTTAGGTGCAATCAGTGGAATTATTACCATGTTTATCTCTCAGTACCACAAGGAGGATGCAAGGGAAGTTTAGTATAGTGCTGTAGGTTGGTTCTTTGAATGCAGCAGGTAACGATTGTTAAAATAGTTCATTATTGGGTTTATATACCAATTCTGGGGTCAATTTGATTGGTGGTTTATGTTAAGATTAGTGAAATAATTTCAGCATTAGTGTATTGGTATATTGCGGTCATCTTTGAATTCTGGGACTTTATTTTGTCAATCTGTTCGTAAAGGATTTAAATCTCAGTTTGTACACTCTACATTAGCGTTTCAAAATGCTTCAATACATATGTAACACACTGACTGTTGAAGTGGCAAGACTGCCGGTTTAAAATTTTCCCTAATAAAATATCCACTTACACTACGTTCAGACCACATAATAATGTAACCTCCTCCCTATTCCGGTACCCCTGTATATTGTTGCTCCTTAATTATTTGTTATTTTTCTTCTTTATTTTTATTTATTTATAACATCGCGTCAGTGGATAGCTGGGTGTTCGCAGAGTTTTGCTTGCGCAACAGAGTGGGGCAGCCATTGTCTCTCCCTCTCCTATTGAAAAAGCGACAGTCCCGGTTGATATATTATCGATTATATATTTTAAAAACAACATGAGTATTGATTATAAAAAACATTTGACATGTTTCTGTGGACATTACGGATACTATTTGGAATTTGTCTGCGATGTCTTGACTGCTCGAGCCTGTGGATTTCTGAACATAACGCGCCAAACAAATGGAGGTATTTTGGATATAAAAATAATCTTTATGGAACAAAAGGAACATTTATTGTGTAACTGGGAGTCTCGTTAGTGCAAACATCAGAAGATCATAAAAGATAAGTGATTTAATATATTGCTTTTCTGACTTTCTTGACCAATCTACTTGGCTGCTAGTGTTTGTAATATTTTGTCTACTGAGAGAGATGTTCTCACATAAATGCTTGTTATGCTTTCGCCGAAAAGCTCATTAAAATCTGACACGCCAGGTGGATTAACAACAAGCTAAACTGGGTTTTGCAATACTGCACTTGTGATTTCATGAAAATTATATATTTTTAGTAATTTAATTTGAATTTGGCGCACTGCAATTCAGCGGGTGTTGATGAAAATGATCCCGCTAAAGGGACCCCGGTTAAGTGAAGACCGCCCGCGTCATCGGTGTGCCACGTTGCTCTCTGACCAAATTTGGTATCCTATAGGATATACTACACCCGTACTGATATAGTGAAGTCTGGTTACGTTCTAGGATCTCTGAGGAATAAATACGAATGTGATTTGACTGGTTGAAACAAAGTTTAGGTTTAGATTTTCACAGATTCCTTTCTTTACAAATTGAATGAGTGGACATACAAAATCAATCGTGCATGATATATGAACCTTTTTAGGATATGAAAAATGATTTTTTTAAAATCTAAAACGACACTTCATGTTATCTCTGGGACCCTTTGGACGATAAATCAGAGCAAGATTTCAGAATGTAAGTACACATTTCACCTTCAGCTGTAAATTTATCAAACCTATCGCGGTGAAAAAGTGTTTTGTTGTTAGGAACTCTCCTTAAACAATAGCATGGCATTTTTTTTCACAGAACTAGCTACTATAAAGTGAACAGTGCAGTTATATTAAAACCTCTTGAAGCTAGGGGGCACTATTTTCAATTTTGGAAAAATAAGTTTCCCAAAGTAAACGGCCTATTTCTCAGGACCAGATGCTAGAATATGCATATAGTTGACAGCTTAGGATAGAAAACACTCTAACGTTTCCAAAACTGTAAAAAAAATTGTCTGTGAGTATAAAATAACTGATATTGCAGGCGAAAGCCTAAGAAAAATCCAATCAGGAAGTGACTCATGTTTTGAAACCGTTGTGTTCCTACACATCCCATTGGCCATTGAAAGGGATATCAACTAGATTCATTTTTCTACGTATTCCCTAAGGTGTCTACAGCATTTGACGTAGTTTCACGCCTTTATGTTGAAGAATGAGCGTAAAATTACTACATTGCGTAAGTGGCCAGCTGAGGGCTCTCAGAGTGATTCTTGCATAAAAGACAGAGGTAGCCATTTTTCCTCTCGCTCCTACTGAAAAGCCAATTGTCCCGGTTGATATATTATCGAATAGATATTTGAAAATCACATTGAGGCTTGATTATAAAAAACGTTTGCCATGTTTCTGTCGATATTATGGACATAATTTGGAAAGAAATTTGGCGTTGTCGTGACCGCTATTTCTGGTGGATTTCTCAACATAACGTGACCAACAAATGTATTTTGGGTATAAAAATAATCTTTATGGAACAAAAGGAATATTTGCTGTCTAACTGGGAGTCTCGTGAGTGAAAACATCCGAAGCTCATCAAAGGTAAACGATTAATTAACTTACACAAACGCTTGTCTTGCTTTGGCTGTAAAGCATAATTTCAAAATCTGAGATGACAGGGTGATTAACAAAAGGCTAAGCTGTGTTTCACTATATTTCACTTGTGATTTCATGAATATGAATATTTTCTAGTAATATTTTTTGACCATGGTGCTATGCTAATTAGTGTAGTTGATGACAATTCCCCCGGATCCGGGATGGGTAGTTCCAAGAGTATCAAGAATTTAAGCTTTCAGCTGATATAAGACACTTATATGTACACTTGTATGACATATTGGCACTCCAATATGTCCCATAAACATTACAAATATTAGTTTAGTTTGATGAATTCCGTTGTTTCTCTAAAATCTGCGATTGCGACACAAGGTGCTGCATGATTTACAACTATCTCTTAGACGGGATGCCTATCCCTATGAAGATTTTAAGAAGTGTTCTATAGGCTTCATGCCATTTAGCCTCTCTGGGATAGGCGGGACAGTCGCGTCCCACTTGACCAATAGCCAGAGAAAATGCAGAGCGCCAAATAAACAAAAAATACCAAAAAAAATCTAACTTTCATTCAATCACACATGTAAGATACCAAATTAAAGCTACACTTGTTGTGAATCCAGCCAACATGCCAGATTTAAAAAAGGCATGAGATGCTATTATCTGTGGATAGCACAACATTAACCAGTTGCATCTCTAGGGGCGCTATTTCATTTTTGGATAAAAAACGTTCCCGTTTTAAGCGCGATATTTTGTCACGAAAAGATGCTCGACTATGCATATTCTTGACAGTTTTGGAAAGAAAACACTCTGAAGTTTCAGAATCTGCAAAGATTTTGTCTGTAAGTGCCCCAGAACTCATTCTACAGGCGAAACCAAGATGAAACGTCAAACAGGAAATGAGCAGAATTTCTGAAGCTCTGTTTTCTAATGTCTCCTTGTATGGCTGTGAATGCGACAGGAATAAGCTTAGACCTTCTGCCGTTTCCCCAAGATGTCGGCAGCATTGTGACGTATTTGTAGGCATATCATTGGAAGATTGACCATAAGAGACTACATTTTCCAAGTGTCCGCCTGGTGTCCTGCGTCGAAACTGGTGCGCAAAGCCACGTGCAAGTATTTTTCCATTTGATTGAGAGGAGAAACCATGCTTCCACGAACGATATATCATCGAAGAGATATGTGAAAAACACCTTGAGGATTGATTCTAAACAACGTTTGCCATGTTTTCAGTCGATATTATGGAGTTAATTTGGAAAAAACTGAGCATTTGCTATCTAACTGAGTCTCCTCATTGAAAACATCCGAAGTTCTTCAAAGGTAAATTATTTTATTTGAAGGCTTTTATGTTTTTGTTGAAATGTTGCGTGCTGGATGCTAATGCTAACGCTAAATGCTACGCTAGCTAGCTACTTTTACACAAATGATTGTTTTCCTATGGTTGAGAAGCATATTTTGAAAATCTGAGATGACAGTGTTGTTTACAAAAGGCTAAGCTTGAGAGATGGCATATTTATTTCATTTCATTTGCGATTTTCATGAATAGCTTCCAATTTGCGCAACGTCACTACAAAATATCTCAAAAGTTACCTGCCAAAACATTTCAAACTACTTTTGTAATACAACTTTAGGTATTTTTAAAAGTTAATAATCGATCAAATTGAAGACGGGACTATCTGTGTTCAATACAGGGGGACAACAAACTGACGTTATTTTTCGAGTCATGCGCCCCTCAAAAAGTACACTTCAAATGACACTCATTCAAGATGGCTGTACTTCTTCATTACACAAAGGAATATCCTCAACCAATTTCTAAAGACTGGTGACATCCAGGGGAAGTGGTAGGAACTGCGAACAAGTCCCTTAGAAATCTAGTTTCCCAATGAAACCTCATTGACCTTAAAAAAAAAAATTCTGAATGGTTTGTCCTCTGGGTTTTGCCTGCTACATAAGTTCTGTTATACTCACAGACATGATTCAAACAGTTTTAGAAACATCAGAGTGTTTTCTACTAATTATTATCTACTAATATTATCTACTGTAATGACCTGACTAGATCATAAAGGAACAATTGTCCAGACAAAGGGTTGAGTTTACGAATTGACGGTTTATTAACCCAACTTAACCCAGCCGTAGCCCACGCCAAATAAACGAAAGATACCCCACAAGCCAACCATGACCTTCTCTTGTGAAGGCCAGACATACAAGAGAGAACAAAGGCTAAACCTGGTCTTAACTTCCAATGCTCCATCCCCCTGCCCAACCCCCCTCCACGCCACTCTGCCAACCGCCAGGATGCCCGGCATCAGAACATTCCAGGCATTCCCGAGATTGGCAGATAGCAGGTTGATTGGCATGTCGGACCCCGCTAACACTGGGTACTGGTAAGTACAACACAACCACCTACTAGCCTAACACATAACACACAGCTGTCTGTGCAGGTCGCTACACTACTAATAATATGCATATCTTATATTCTGGGGATGAGTAGCAGGAAGTTGAAATTGGGCACGCTATTTATCCAAAAGTGAAAATGCTGCCCCCTATCCCGAAGAAGTTGATGAGGGAGGGTGATTTTATTTTCTCCTTTGCATGGCATTATTTATATTATAGCATTTTGGATGACTGTCATTCAAATTCCATTCACCCAGTGTGTAACATCGATAGGTTTAGGCTTCAACATGATACTCAAATTTTCCCTATACCCATCACAAGGTTGCTACAACCTAGCCTATGAATGAAAGTTTACATTGTAGGTGCACACAGATCGAGATACATTTTTTTGGTGACACATGGACAGACAATATTGACTCAGTACTACATTGCACACTCTTGCCTGCATCTAGCTGATCTTGTGTGTAATTGTTAGTCCAACAGTTGCAAACGAGAGTGTTTATTGGACAAATGGAAATTCTCAGTTTCGTTCCATTTGCATCCGTTTAAGAAATGTTTTTCACCAGAATCAGCGGAATAAATACACCACTGATCATCTGTAAACACAGTTCACTTTCAGAGCATAAACGTTGTATTCCTTCTTGCGTCTATGCTCTCTCCCCTTTGTTTGTGGACTTCAATGTACAACACATCAGCTGCATGTGACTAGGCAAAAAACCTTTACAAGCCAAACCATATCATAACCGCTACACACAACCTACATACAGTGCATTCAGAAATGATTCAGACCCCTTGACTTTTTCCACATTGTGATAGGTTACAGCCTTATTCTATAATGGATTTTTTAAAATCCCATCCATCTACACACAATGCCCCATAATGAAAGTGGAAACAGGTTTTTGAAATTTTGAGAAATGTATAGAAAAAATAAATACCTTATTTACATAAGTATTAAGACCCTTTGCTCTGAGACACGAAATTGAGCTCAGGTACATCCTGTTTCCATTGATCATCCTTGAGATGTTTCTACAACTTGATTGGAGTCCACCTGTGTTAAAGGCACACACCTGTCTATATAAGGTTCCATATCTGACAGTGCATGTCAGAGTAAAAACCAAGCCATGAGGTCAAAGGAATTGCCCGTAGAGCTCTGAGACAGGATTGTGTCAAGGTACAGATCTGGGGAAGGGTACCAAAAATGAGATAACCAAAGGAGATGGGATAACCATCCAGAAGGACAACCATCTCTGCAACACTCCACCAATCAGGCCTTATGGTAGAGTGGAGAGACGGAAGGCACTCCTCAGTAAAAGGCACATGACAGCCTGCTTGGAGTTTGCCAAAAGGCACCTGAAGGACTCTTAGACCATGAGAAACAGGATTCTCTGGTCTGCTGAAACCAAGATTGCACTCTTTGGCTTGACTGCCCAGTGTCATGTCTGGAGGAAACCTGGCACCATTCCAACAGTGAAGCATGGTTGTAGCAGTGTCATGTTTTTCAGCAGCAGGGACTGAAAGACTAGTCAGGCTCAAGCAAAATATGAACGGAGCAAAGTAGAGAGATCCTTGATGAAAACCTGCTCCAGAGCGCTCAGGACCTCAGATTCGGGCAAAGGTTCACCTTCCAAGAGGACAATGACCCTAAGCACACAGCCAAGACAATACAGAAGTGGCTTCGGGAAAAGTCTCTGAAAGACCTTGAGAGGCCCAGCCAGAGCCCGGACTTGAGCCTGATCGAACATCTCTGGAGAAACCTGAAAATAGCTGTGCAGTGACACTCCCCATCCAACCTGACAGAGTTTGAGAAGAGAGAAGAATGGGAGAAACTCCCCAAATACAGGTGTGCCAAGCTTGTATCTTCATACCCAAGAGACTCGAGGCTGTAATTGCTGCCGAAGGTGCTTCATCAAAGTACTGAGTAAAGGGTCTGAATACTTATGTAAATATGATTTTTCAGTTTATTATTTGTAATACATTTCCAAACATTTCTAAAACTGTTTTTGTTTGTCATTAAGGGGTATTGTGTGTAGATTGATGAGGGGGTGGGGAACAATTTAATTCATTTTTAGTAAGGCCGTTAAGGGTTCTGAATACTTTCTGAATGCACTGTAGTTGTCACCATTTTAGCTAAATTAACATCAAAGTAAACCCGCTACAAACATGCATTAACGTTGCAGTGTATACTCAGTAAGCTGTTTTCTGATCCTTATCTGATCCTTTGATTGGGTGGACAACGTGTCAGTTCATGCTGCAAGAGCTCTGATAGTTTGGCAGACATCCTCCGGAAGTTGTCATAATTACTGTGTAATTCTGTGGAAGGGGGTTAGAACCATGAACCTCATAGGTTTTGTACTGAAGTCAATGTACCCAGAGGACGGAAGCTAGGTGTCCTCCAGCTACACCATGGTGCTACCCTACAGAGTGCTGTTGAGGCTACTGTGATTACACAACAGTGTGTTTTAACCAATTATTGGGTGACATTAATATATTTAGTATAGTTTTATCTAAAAAGTTTAACTTTTTAAGTTCTTGCAATTTTTAAATAAATTCACTGAGGATGGTCCTCCCCTTCCTCCTCTGAGGAACCTCCACTGATTCAAATTTGGTGTAATTTCGTCCTATGGCTCATGAGAAGAAGTGCATATACTGGTATAGTGTGGACATCATTGAATGCATCAATGTTATTTTCAAAGGAGCACTTTTTTAGTTACCTTATTTTGTATGATATCAATGCCAAACTTAACATCGTTCATCATGTCTTTGATTACCATAAAAAGTTTCAAGTTGATAGACCATTATCGATTGGATTAACAAAGGATTTAACGTGACATGTAAAATCAAATTTCCTGATATATCAATAACAGCCATCTCTGAACCAATCCCTTATATTTTTTCAAACTAAGTTAAGAGATCTACCATACCTGTGTTAATTAGACTAATGGATAATGAAAATATTTTTTTTCAAATGTTTTCCAAAATGTCCAATATGGAGGAAAATTTATCCTCTCGGACCTTATGGCCAAATTGGTTCAGCATGAGTAAAGACATACAACGTTTCAAGTCTCTAGGTCAAATGGGGCAGCGGATATGAGGTTTTAAGTGAGACTGCTTATAACTACACCAGCTATAGGCCAATCAGTGACATTATTTTTGACCAAGATACTCATGGCCTCTACTTTCTCATGAAAAAGCAATACCAATTGAGTGTGGGTAACCTATTGAGTCCATTCGAAAACATTCTTGATGGGGTTGGGAGAGGTCAAAAGTCACCTTAGATTTTCATACACACACACACACACACACAAGCACCTTTTGCTCAACAATTGCTTACACATCATATCTTTACAATAGCTTCTGTTAGTGTTCACGACGTCTGACTCCCCTTATAGGCTGCTGAGAGATTCACGAGGACTACAATGGTTTCCCTCATTCACTCCAGGCCAAAGGGTCAGAACTATATGTGCTTTCATCCCATGCTGCACCTTTTAAAATCAGATATAACCTCACTTATTATAGATCTGGACTCATATCAACTGAGTGTACAAAACATTAGGAACACCTTCCTATTATTGAGTTGCACCCTGTTGTAACTTTAATGTGTTACAGAGTTAATGTTTAAGTTAATTAATTGAGCTGTATCTAAAGATATTTCTATACAGTTATTTACATATGTAATTGTATTGGTTAGTATTGAATTACGCTTTTGACTGCAAGTTCCAGAATGCCTTGCGACAGGAATGAGAGAGATAACGCGCCAGTTATGTGCAGGTGCAAAGTTGATTAAGCTGACTTTCCGTTAGCATCTTGTTTGCATTGCTCTGTAGAATCTAAAGTTGTTAATCGTAACGTGAACAAGGATTATTACTAAAAGAAGCTTTCATATCAAACCCGACGTCCCGAGTCAATACTTTGAAGACAGTTAATCTAAAACACCCACTATTGCCCCCAGAACATTCTCCATTTTTTGGGGCATGGACTCTACAATGTGTCAAAAACATTCCACAAGGCAGCTGGCCCATGTTGACTCCAATGCTTCCCACAGGTGTCAAGTTGGTTGGATGTCTTTTGGGTGGTGGACTATTCCTGATACACCCTGGAAACTGTTGAGCGAGGTCTGGTCAGCCTGTCATGGAAAGAGCAGGTGTTCTTAATGTGTGGTGTGGTGTCAGGAAAATAACCTCACACTCAACATCAACAAAATAAAGGAGATGATCGTGGACTTCAGGAAACAGCAGAGGGAGCACCCCCCTATCCACATCGACGGGACAGTAGTGGAGAAGGTGGACAGTTTAAGTTCCTCTGTGTACACATCATGGACAAACTGAAATGGTCCACCCACACGGACAGCGTAGTGAAGAAGGCGCAACAGTGCCTCTTCAACCTCAGGAGGCTGAAGAAATTTGACTTGTCACCAAAAACACTCCCACACTTTTACAGATGCACAATTGAGAGCATCCTGTCAGGCTGTATCTCTGCCTGGTACCGCAACTGCTCCGCCCACAACCGCAAGGCTCTCCAGAGGGTAGTGAGGTCTGCACAACGCATCACGGGGGCAAACTACCTGCCCTCCAGGACACCTACATCACCCGATGTCACAGGAAGGCTAAAAAGATCATCAAGGACAACAACCACCCGAGCCACTGCCTGTTCCCCCCTCTATCATCCAGAAGGCAAGGTCAGTACAGGTGCATCAAAGCTGGGACAGAGAGACTGAAAAACAGCTTCTATCTCAAGGCCATCACACTGTTAAACAGAACATCACTACATTGAGTGGCTGCTGCCAACATACTGACTCAAATCTCTAGCCACTTTAAGAATTACAAATTGGATGTAATAAATGTATCACTAGTCACTTTAAACAATGCCACTTTATATAATGTTTACATACCCTACATTACTCATCTCAAATGTATATACTGTACTCTATACCATCTACAGCATCTTGCCTATGCCGTTCGGCCATCGCTCATCCATATATTTATTTGTACATATTCTTATTCATTCCTTTACACTGTGTATAAGGTAGTTATTGTGAAATTGTTAGATTACTTGTCAGATATTACTGCATTTCGCTGCACTCACATTAACATCCGCTAACCATGTGAATGTGACCAATAACATTTTATTTAATTTTATTTGGGACACATACTATAGCTAGAGCAATATACCAAAGGACTCCAGAAATATAATTTGCCTGCTCATGCTCATGTGTACTGTCACCTACACTTACACTTGGATTTCTGATGGAACTTTTATGGTATGGCATTATTTCTAAAGAACCATACTATTTAGAATCTGTTGTTCACAACTCATCATTCTTCAAAGCACGTTATACATGTTGACTGAATAGGTCATTTTCTGTGAGACACTGTAGGTGTGGTGTGTCTGTATACTTACAGGTTTGGAAGGGGACTGTGGTTGCAAAGTTGGCAGTTGTAAGTGGGCCATCATAGCTTGGAGACGCTCCCGTTCTTTAGAGAGCTGATAGAGGAGAGGCGGATCGAGGAGAGAGGAGGAGGAGAGAGTGCAGGAAGAGGAGAGAGAGGAAAGAGAGAGAGGTACCAAGGGATGGAGGGAGCAAGAAGAGGTGAAGAAACCCCAAAGTAGTTTGAGCTGAGGTACGCCGTCACCACAGTCTCTCTCACACACACACACACACACACACACACCTACCTGGAGGTCTAACTGCTGCACCACCTGCATCTGGACTCTGCACTGGGCTGTGCTCCTTTCATCCAGCATGTGCTCAATACTTAGGTGCCTGAGAACGCTCACATGAGTTACTGGGGTGATACACACACGCAGAAACTGCTTTATACACTATACATACACTCTCCATAGGAAAACTTACTTGATAAACTGGCTGACGTTTTCACAAACAGTCTCACAGCCCGGCCAAATACACACACCATATCCATAGAGTGAGTGTGTTTGATCCACATCCAGCAAGCTGTAGGTAGAGGAGGAAGGTTTAAGGGTTACACATACAGAAGAGCATCACCATCATATTAAAAAAATACAGAAAAAAATGTGTTATTTTACAGTCTGAGGAACAAAGAGGGAGGGGTTAAAATAAAAATGAAAATTACCTTGCTTTTGATTTTAACAAGCTGCTACAGTGCTTTACTATAAACTTTACTACAGATTTTGCTGATAAAAAAAAACCTAAAGCAAAACAACAAACAAACAAAATAAGTTGTCCCAGTGGGACTCTTGCTAAAATTGAGAACAAACGACTTGGGGAAGTGAAGCTGTCTGTGGCTAACAGTTTAATTGATGTTTAAAAAACAGACCGTTTTAAATGTATTTTTTCAGTAGGCTGCACAGAGAAAGTGGTACTACTTTACCCTAAGGCAGGGGTGTCAAAATCAATCAGCGCAAGGGCCAAATTGAAAAAATACAACAAATTTGTTTGCCAGACATTTTTTAATTTTTTATTATTGCATACAACTGCTACCCAAACTGGCCATTGTTTAATTTAAAAAAAAATATGGCCCTTTATAATGTCCTCTTATGTATATAGGTGTCACGACTTTCACCAAAGTCAGTCCCTCTCCTTGTTCGGGTGGCGTTCGGTCACCAGCTTTCTAACTATCGCCGATCCACTTTTAATTTTCCATTTGTTTTGTCTTTGTTTTCTAAACACCTGGTTTCTATTCCCCAATTACATTTTCATTATTTAACCCTCTGTTTCCCCCATGTTTGTGTACGTGTTTGTATATAATGTTCAGGTGGTTACTTGTTGGCTGGTATTGTTTGCCGGGTTCGTTATTACGCCCGTTATTTACGAGTGACCGGTATTTTCACGCACCTTTAGTATTTGTTTTATACTGGTGCTGTTCGTTAAATAAATGACCTTGTACACTCATCTCTGCTCTCCTGCGCCTGATTCCATGCACCATTACAGAGCTGGGAGGTGCTGCAATTAGGGCGACCGGAGGAGGGGCCGATCCATGCATCATCTGTGGCCGCAGAGGGCACATTGCCGGTCGGTGCTGGGGAGGTTCCTCTAGGAGTCGAGGCAGCAGGCAGGGCACTCTCGTGTCACCCCAGGTGAGTCGGCACCAGGCTCACCCAGAGCCCCCTGTTGCTCACATGTTTTCCCCACATTCCCAGCGCTCGTAGATTCAGACGTAGCTGGGAATTTTATTGACAGATCATTTGCCCATAGTTTAGGGATCCCCGTTGTTCCTATGGATATGCCTTTCCCTGTGCACGCCCTAGATAGTCGACCGTTAGGGTCAGGGTAATTAGGGAGGCCACCGCTCCACTGGGCATGGTTACGCAGCAGGGTCACAAGGAGAGAATCAGTCTCTTCCTTATTGATTCTCCTGCGTTTCTCGTGATGCTGGGCCTACCCTGGTTGGCCTGTCATGACCCCACTATTTCGTGGCAACAGAGGGCTCTCACAGGTGGTCACGAAAGTGCTGGGGGAGGTGTTTAGGGGTTTCAATTGGTGCTACTACGGTGGAAAGTCCAGACCAGGTCTCCACAGTGCGCATCCCCTCTGAATACGCCGATTTGGCTCTCGCCTTCTGTAAAAAGAAGGCGACTCAATTACCACCCCATCGACTGGGGGATTGTGCAATAAATCTCCTGGTAGACGCAGCACTTCCCAGGTGTCATGTTTATCCCCTGTCGCAAGAGACGGCGGCGGCTATGGAAACATATGTTTCGGAATCTTGGAGCAGGGGTACATTCGGCCCTCCACTTCACCTGCCTCCTCAAGTTTATTTTTTGTTAAAATGAAGGATGGAGGTCTGCGTCCGTGTTTTGACTATCGAGGCATCAACCAAATCACTGAGGTACAGTTACCCGCCTCTCATCGCCAGTGCTATCGAGTCAATGTACGGGACGTGGTTCTTCACAAAATTGGTGCGTATCCGGGAGGGGGACGAGTGTAAGACGGGATTTAGTACCACCTCAGGGCACTATGAATACCTCGTCATGCCGTACGGGTTGATGAATGCTCCATCAGTCTTCCAGGCCTTTGTAGAGGAGATTTTCCGGGACCTGCACGTGCAGTGTGTAGTGGTGTATATCGACAACATTTTGATATACTCCGCTACACGTGCCGAGCATGTGTCCCTGGTGCGCAAGGTGCTTGGTCGATGCTTTACTTGTTGGCTGGTATTGTTTGCCAGGTTCGTTTTTACGCCCGTTATTTACGAGTGACCGGTATTTTCATGCACCTTTAGTAATTGAAACACTGGAACTTTTCGTAGAATAAATCACCTTGTACACTCATCTCTGCTCTCCTGCACCTGATTCCATTCACCACCAGTTACCCACAGCCTGACAATAGGATGATCATGAAAACTAAATAGTCTAAAAGAAATGTGAGATAATGTCTAGATGCTTTTTATAGTGGAGATCAAGTTTATTAAGTGAGACAGTGGATTGCACAGTCAGATGGAACATAGTAAATAGGCATTTTAACGTCATAGATTTAGCCTTTGGTTTCTTGTGGAATAGACATTGGCTGCAATGTGATTTTAACCAATAATTATTCAGTATTAGATCCACCTGTTGCATAAATCATTTAACATATTACAATTAATATATTTTAATAAAATAATATCAATACTATTTGTCCAGCCTTTGCTGCTATACTTGCATAAAATGCTGCGACCCTAATAAAAAAGTATTTAACTCCAAATAACAAATGTTGCTAGGTTGGTGTAACATTAAGAAAAAAAATTGCACTGCATTGATCACTGGTGTGGTTGACTGCAGCATTTCTGTATGGTGAACTCAAAATGTCTTGTCGTTGACTAGCCAGCCTAGGTTACTTCTCAAATGTTGCTGTAATAGGCCTAGATGTTTCTTCGTTGCATGGTGTTTTGTTGCAGGTTTAGTTTTTTGGTTATTCATTGTCATGCTTTAAAAACCAAAGCCGGAGTGCAACATTTTAGTAGCATAGCTAGGACTGTGGCATGTGGACTGCACCACTGCGTGATGTAAACAGGACACGTGAATGCAGCACAATTGATGTTGAATACACAGATGTGAGCACATCAGGCTGTAATGTCATAAAGTAAATGACTCAACTGTTGACTCATTTATACTCACTTGGGTGTCCTATTGTCCTTTAGTAGTATAGTAATTTAGTCCTTTACTGTTAGTCCTTTACTGTATCTTCTAACTTTTTGACAACCAAGATTATATTTGCTGTAGGCTACTGCTGGAATCGAAATTTGGCATGGACACTTACCCTACAACATCTTTAAACTTCGGTCTGGTAGAAGATTTCGTCAGTGCCATTAGTGATGATATGACACAGTGCACTGGATGGCTGGCATGTGTGTGTGGCAATGCACTGCAATTTGGCGTGCAGCACATCGGCAGTGCTTGCTGTGATTTTTGAGGAGACTATTGCTGGCTATATAGTAAATGGGCAAAATTAATTGACAACCCATATAATTGCGCAGGCCGGAGAGAAATGTGTTATGGGCCGGATTTGGCCAGCTGGCCTATGCTTGACACGTGCCCTAAGGATTCTAATCCATATACCTTTATTGTAAAGTGTTATGGAGAAGGCTTTACCCTTCTCTTGGGCTGGAACTAAGAGATTGGCCGTTGGTAGGGAAGTTGTGGGTGTTTGACATTGATGCTTTGGCTGTGGTTACGGGTTCAGTAGGGGACAGAGTGATGATACGGTCTGGACAGCTATCCTTTGTGCTTTCATCTTCCATTGTGCTGTTGGTTAGCTCCTTCCATATCTGCTGGAGCTCAATAGTATTCAAGCCAGCTGAAACACAGACATACATGTACAATATTACCTTGCAACACTGGGGTTAAAGGTTATACAGTGCCTTACGAAAGTATTCGGCCCCCTTGAACTTTGCGACCTTTTGCCACATTTCAGGCTTCAAACATAAAGATATAAAACAAAATTATTCAGCCCCTTTACTTTCAGTGCAGCAAACTCTCTCCAGAAGTTCAGTGAGGATCTCTGAATGATCCAATGTTGACCTAAAATGACTAATGATGATAAATACAATCCACCTGTGTGTAATCAAGTCTCCGTATAAATGCACCTGCACTGTGATAGTCTCAGAGGTCCGTTAAAAGCGCAGAGAGCATCATGAAGAACAAGGAACACACCATGCAGGTCCGAGATACTGTTGTGAAGAAGTTTAAAGCCGGATTTGGATACAAAAAGATTTCCCAAGCTTTAAACATCCCAAGGAGCACTGTGCAAGCGATAATATTGAAATGGAAGGAGTATCAGACCACTGCAAATCTACCAAGACCTGGCCGTCCCTCTAAACTTTCAGCTCATACAAGGAGAAGACTGATCAGAGATGCAGCCAAGAGGCCCATGATCACTCTGGATGAACTGCAGAGATATACAGCTGAGGTGGGAGACTCTGTCCATAGGACAACAATCAGTCGTATATTGCACAAATCTGGCCTTTATGGAAGAGTGGCAAGAAGAAAGCCATTTCTTAAAGATATCCATAAAAAGTGTCGTTTACAGTTTGCCACAAGCCACCTGGGAGACACACCAAACATGTGGAAGAAGGTGCTCTGGTCAGATGAAACCAAAATTGAACTTTTTGGCAACAATGCAAGACGTTATGTTTGGCGTAAAAGCAACACAGCTCATCACCCTGAACACACCATACCCACTGTCAAACATGGTGGTGGCAGCATCATGGTTTGGGCCTGCTTTTCTTCAGCAGGGACAGGAAAGATGGTTAAAATTGACGGGAAGATGGATGGAGCCAAATACAGGACCATTCTGGAAGAAAACCTGATGGAGTCTGCAAAAGACCTGAGACTGGGACGGAGATTTGTCTTCCAACAATACAATGATCCAAAACATAAAGCAAAATCTACAATGGAATGGTTCAAAAATAAACATATCCAGGTGTTAGAATGGCCAAGTCAAAGTCCAGACCTGAATCAAATCGAGAATCTGTGGAAAGAACTGAAAACTGCTGTTCACAAATGCTCTCCATCCAACCTCACTGAGCTCGAGCTGTTTTGCAAGGGATGGGAATGGGAAAAAATGTCAGTCTCTCGAAATGTGCAAAACTGATAGAGTCATACCCCAAGCGACTTACAGCTGTAATCAAAAGGCAAAAGGTGGCGCTACAAAGTATTAACTTAAGGGGGCTGAATAATTTTGCACGCCCAATTTTTCAGTTTTTGATTTGTTAAAAAAGTTTGAAATATCCAATAAATGTTGTTCCACTTCATGATTGTGTCCCACTTGTTGTTGATTCTTCTTCAAAAAAATACAGTTTTATATCTTTATGTTTGAAGCTTGAAATGTGGCAAAAGGTCGCAAAGTTCAAGGGGGCCGAATACTTTCGCAAGGCACTGTAGCTTCAGGGAGAAAGTATGTGTAGGTAGGGGTATAGCTTTACTTGAGTATTTCTGAGCCGTCAAAGTAAGGGCAGATATAAGAGTATGCTTGATGAGAATATTTTGGGTCGCCTGATTTGAAAATGGGTCTGCGAAAGAAAAAAAATGTAAATGGACTGCTTGGTTCATCGAACTCGGGTACCGTGAGTAACCTCCGATATCCACTAAATGACAAATGTGGCTCTAACTTTTGATCGGTTGTAGCTATACACTATTATGACCCATTTCCTGAAAGCAAGGACTCTCAGGAATATATGCTGTTTCCCTCTATAATGCTAGAACAGAGTGGACAGCACCAAATCAGATTGGGGGAAAGAAAACATCATAATTGAAAACAATGATTGTGTTCATTTCTACACAGAAGTTCATACACAAATGCCGGGTTATATTCTGAGGTAATGATTTTTTACTTTGACTACATCAAAAACGCATGCATTACACATCTATAAGATTTTCATGAACATCTAATAACAGGTCCGAAACGCATTATTATAGGTTAATGAAATATATCCATAGCATAGTGCATTCATGTCATGCTATGAAAGACCTCATATTTAGGCATCCTAATAGCTGCATTATTTCAATGATAGTGTAGTGTCATCATAATTGCTGTTCTCAAATGTGTGTTTCTACCATACCAGTCCCTTAATTTGTCCCGTTTTAAATAACTGTCACAATGTGCAAATGCACAATGGAGATAGTGAAAAAACATCACTAACTAAATGCCTCATGAGTTGTATTACATTTTGAGAGTTAAAACAAGTGTTGACATTGTGCCAGGGGCTTAGCTAGCTGTAAGAAAATAAAACCCCAAAATGTCAATAGTAGTTAGGAGTCTTTGGTGAAGTCCTCAACACTACCTATGTTACATCTGGAAAATTGTAAGGAAAAGTTCATATTTTATTAACATTCTGTGTTGTGTCCATATTCTTTTTTGATATGTGAGTAATGTTTATAAATGCTTTATGAATGGGAAAATAGATTTTACTTTAGACTAGTATGACCAACTAATTTGTGATGAGGAGGAGGGCTGGTAATGACTTACGAAAGAGTTTTGATGTGATCCTTAACTTTGCGATTTGATCTGTAAAATTTGTCCTGAAGATGTAACCTTGTGCGGATCTTCATCCACAATTGACTTCAAGGAGTAGTAGTAGTAGTGGTAAACTGGCCGGTGGGGGAAATGGGGCTGGTATCAACATAATAAAAATAAAAAAACTTTTGAGAACAGCCATAATGATGACACTACATGTATCAAGATACCTAAATATGAGCTCTTGCATAGCATGACATGAATACGCAATAGATATGCTTTGGAAATATTTAATGAACCTTTAATAATGCGGTTGGGATCTTTTATATCACGTTAATGAAATGCTTATAGATATGTATTGAATGCGTTATGGCTATGAGGTCAAAGTAAAACGTTACTCTTCAAACCATACTTTCTTCTGATTGAAAGTACTGTCAGACTGATTTGTTATAGACTCTCATAGCCGCTGTTGATTTCATCAACATTTTTTGGTGTGGTCTCAATTTTTTCTTAAATATCAAGATATGGTCATGGACCAAAAAAGTTTGGGGAACCCCTGCACTAAGTAAACCAAGGAGTTAGCTAGAGTAGAGAGGATTTACCTGGAAACAAGGTGTGGGAGGCCAGGCCTGGTCTTTGCACTTTGAACAGCTCCTGCTGGAGGATCTGCTGGAACACTAGCTGCTGCCTAGAGAGCTGAGTGAGAGAGTGAGTGAGACATGCTAAGGGTTCAGTGTCTATGTTTACAGTGCTCATATTCACACATCCATAGAAGTTGTGTCACTTGGAGTTTGAAGCAGGTGCTGTGACTCTGAACTCATATATAGACACCACATCTTGGCTACATTGTCCATCAGCATAGAAACACACACAAAATAACTATAACATTTTACTTGGATAGATTATGCGAGACAAGTTCCAAGTACTGCAACACCTACTTACTTGTAGGTTACTTCTCAACAATGCCACAACAATAATAAATTATACATTATGAGAATACGAACATAAAGTAAATGGCTTAGTAGAATAGAATAAACATTTTAGCATAAGTATAATACAGGAAGGCACCATTTATAGTCCAATATTTACATGTGTATTGGAGAAAGGGGGAATAGGGGGCAGTGCATAAACTGAGCATTATAATAAGAGTCTGTTAGCAGCAGTTGTGATGTGTGTGCAGCATCAATGTATATGTATGAATGAGTGCATGTGTGCTAATGTGTGGAGCATCAGAGCATGTTCAGCAGTCTGATGGTTTGTATGTAGGAACTTTCTCAAAGCCTCTTATCAGACCTCATGCTTTGATACCATCTGCCCCACGGTAAAGGAGAGAACAGCTCATGGCAGTGGTGTGTGGGATCCTTGATGATGCTGCATTCAATCCCTCGTCATTGTTGGTTATCAGGCCTACAACCATGGTGTCGTGCAAAGCCTCGCAGTCGTGGGTGAACAGGGAGTACAACAGAGGACTGTGTTAAGAGTCAGTGTGGAGGAAGTGTCAATCCTCACAGCCTGCGGTCTGCCCTTCAGGAAGTCCAGGATCCAGTTGCAGAGGGTGATGTCCAGACCCAGGGCTCTAAGCTTGGTGACGAGCGTATCATTTATTTTTTGTTTTACCAGGCAAGTCAGTTAAGAACAAATGACAGCCTAGGAACAGTGGGTTAACTGCCTTGTTCCAATGCTCTAACCACTAGGCTACCTGCCGCCCCGAGCTTGGAGGAAACAATAGTGTTGAATGCCGAACAGCATGCTCATATACAGTAGTTGTTCCTCTTGTCAATAGCGAATTAATAGAGATGGAAATGGCATCTTCCATGGATCTGTTGGAGTGGTAGGCAAATTAGAGTGGGTCCAGTGTGCCTGGCATCCTGGCCTTGATGTTGGCCATGACCAACCTCTCGAAGCACTTCATGATGACCGAGGTGAGCGAGGTGGGGTGATAGTCACTTGGGCATGTCATTTTTTTTCTTGGGCACTGGGATGATGGTAGTCTCCTTAAAGCAGGTGGGGACTACAGCCTGGGACAGGGACATTACATTATAGTATCATATAGTATAGCATGGGGGCTCAACTGGGGGTCTGCGGAGGTACTGCAGGGGGTCCGCGAAAAAGAAAAAATAATAATAATAATATATATATATAGTGGATTTATTTTATTGCAATGTTTTTATGAATATCACTAGCAACAACAGAAAAATATATTTTTATTACATACCTACAGTATAAAAGAGGGGAATATAATTTCTAATGACATCAACTTTATTTCTCAACTCTGAATATTGAGCAATTACACTTATTGGAGCTAATTGCACTCACTGGAGTATCTGAATTAGGCTTTCAAAAAGCACCCGAAGTGATGCTGGCTACTGGCAAGCTTTCTTGACTTGAGTTTATTTCCGAAATGTTAAATGTATTTTTTTTAACAAGAAATGGCATTGCTTATCAAATCAAATTTTATTTGTCACATACACATGGTTAGCAGATGTTAATGCGAGTGTAGCGAAATGCTTGTGCTTCTAGTTCCGACAATGCAGTAATAACCAACACGTAATCTAGCTAACAATTCCAAAACTACTACCTTATAGACACAAGTGTAAGGGGATAAAGAATATGTACATAAAGATATATGAATGAGTGATGGTACAGAGTGGCATAGGCAAGATACAGTAGATGGTATTGAGTGCAGTATATACGTATACATATGAGATGAATAATGTAGGGTATGTAACCATTATATTAGGTAGCATTGTTTAAAGTGGCTAGTGATATATTTTACATCATTTCCCATAAATTCCCATTATTAAAGTGGCTGGAGTTGAGTCAGTGTGTTGGCAGCAGCCACTCAACGTTAGTGGTGGCTGTTTAACAGTCTGATGGCCTTGAGATAGAAACTGTTTTTCAGTCTCTCGGGCCCAGCTTTGATGCACCTGTACTGACCTCGCCTTCTGGATGATAGCGGGGTGAACAGGCAGTGGCTCGGGTGGTTGTTGTCCTTGATTATCTTTATGGCCTTCCTGTGACATCGGGTGGTGTAGGTGTCCTGGAGGGCAGGTAGTTTGCCCCCGGTGATGCGTTGTGCAGACCTCACTACCCTCTGGAGAGCCTTGCGGTTGTGGGCGGAGCAGTTGCCGTGCCAGGCGGTGATACAGCCCGACAGAATGCTCTCGATTGTGCATCTGTAGAAGTTTGTGAGTGCTTTTGGTGACAAGCCGAATTTCTTCAGCCTCCTGAGGTTGAAGAGGCGCTGCTGCGCCTTCTTCACGATGCTGTCTGTGTGGGTGGACCAATTCAGTTTGTCTGTGATGTGTACGCCGAGGAACTTAAAACTTACTACCCTCTCCTCTACTGTTCCATCGATGTGGATAGGGGGGTGTTCCCTCTGCTGTTTCCTGAAGTCCACAATCATCTCCTTAGTTTTGTTGACGTTGAGTGTGAGGTTATTTTCCTGACACCACACTCCGAGGGCCCTCACCTCCTCCCTGTAGGCCGTCTCGTCGTTGTTGGTAATCAAGCCTACCACTGTTGTGTCGTCCGCAAACTTGATGATTGAGTTGGAGGCGTGCGTGGCCACGCAGTCGTGGGTGAACAGGGAGTACAGGAGAGGGCTCAGAACGCACCCTTGTGGGGCCCCAGTGTTGAGGATCAGCGGGGTGGAGATGTTATTGCCTACCCTCACCACCTGTGGGCGGCCCGTCAGGAAGTCCAGTACCCAGTTGCACAGGGCGGGGTCAAGACCCAGGGTCTCGAGCTTGATGACGAGCTTGGAGGGCACTATGGTGTTAAATGCCGAGCTGTAGTCGATGAACAGCATTCTCACATAGGTATTCCTCTTGTCCAGATGGGTTAGGGCAGTGTGCAGTGTGGTTGAGATTGCATCGTCTGTGGACCTATTTGGGCGGTAAGCAAATTGGAGTTGGTCTAGGGTGTCAGGTAGGGTGGAGGTGATATGGTCCTTGACTAGTCTCTCAAAGCACTTCATGATGACGGAAGTGAGTGCTACGGGGCGGTAGTCGTTTAGCTCAGTTACCTTAGCTTTCTTGGGAACAGGAACAATGGTGGCCCTCTTGAAGCATGTGGGAACAACAGACTGGGATAGGGATTGATTGAATATGTCCGTAAACACACCAGCCAGCTGGTCTGCGCATGCTCTGAGGGCGCGGCTGGGGATGCCGTCTGGGCCTGCAGTCTTGCGAGGGTTGACACGTTTAAATGTTTTCCTCACATCGGCTGCAGTGAAGGAGAGTCCGCATGTTTTAGTTGCGGGCCGTGTCAGTGGCACTGTATTGTCCTCAAAGTGGGCAAAAAAGTTATTTAGTCTGCCTGGGAGCAAGACATCCTGGTCCGTGACGGGGCTGGTTTTCTTTTTGTAATCCGTGATTGACTGTAGACTCTGCCACATACCTCTTGTGTCTGAGCCGTTGAATTGAGATTCTACTTTGTCTCTATAGTGACGCTTAGCTTGTTTGATTGCCTTGCGGAGGGAATAGTTACACTGTTTGTATTCGGTCATGTTTCGGTCACCTTGCCCTGATTAAAAGCAGTGGTTCGCGCTTTCAGTTTCACGCGAATGCTGCCATCAATCCACGGTTTCTGGTTTGGGAATGTTTTAATCATTGCAATGGGAACGACATCTTCAACGCACGTTCTAATGAACTCGCTCACCGAATCAACGTATTCGTCAATGTTGTTGACTGACGCAATACGAAACATATCCCAGTCCACGTGATGGAAGCAGTCTTGGAGTGTGGAATCAGATTGGTTGGACCAGCGTTGAACAGACCTCAGCGCGGGAGCTTCTTGTTTTAGTTTCTGTCTGTAGGCAGGGATCAACAAAATGGAGTCGTGGTCAGCTTTTCCAAAAGGAGAGCGGGGCAGGGCCTTATATGCGTTGCGGAAGTTAGAATAGCAATGATCCAAGGTTTTTCCAGCCCTGGTTGCGCAATCGATATGCTGATACAATTTAGGGAGTCTTGTTTTCAGGTTAGCCTTGTTATAATCCCCAGCTACAATGAATGCAGCCTCCGGATATATGGATTCCAGTTTGCAAAGAGTCAAATAAAGTTTGTTCAGAGCCATCGATGTGTCTGCTTGGGGGGGAATATATACGGCTGTGATTATAATCGAAGAGAATTCCCTTGGTAGATAATGCGGTCGACATTTGATTGTGAGCAATTCTAAATCAGGTGAACAGAAGGACTTGAGTTTCTGTATGTTGTTGTGGCCACACCACGTCACGTTAACCATGAAGCTCTTCTTACCAGAAAGATGTTTGTTTCTGTCGGCGCGATGCGTGGAGAAACCAGCTGGTTTCCGATAGCCGATAGCGTCTCTCCAGTGAGCCATGTTTCCGTGAAGCAAAGAACGTTACCGTCTCTGATGTCCCTCTGGAATGCTACCCTTGCTCGGATTTCATCAACCTTGTTGTCAAGAGACTGGACATTGGCGAGAAGAATGCTAGGGAGTGGTGCACGATGTGCCCGTCTCCGGAGTCTGACCAGAAGACCGCTTCGTTTCCCCCTTTTACGAAGTCGTTTTTTTGGGTCACCGGCTGGGATCCATTCCGTTGTCCTGGGTGAAAGGCAGAACACAGGGTACCTACTTATGGGTACCTTCATGTGTGTGTAAAGTATGTGCTCAGATTTTTTAAAATACGTTTTGTAATACAATGGCATTTTCATTTACTCTATATTTGACTGTGATATGTGATTGTCCCACCTAGCTATTTTAAGATTAATGCACTAACTAAGTAACTCTGGATAAGAGCATCTGCTAAATTACTAAAATGTCAAATATACATGTTTTATGTACATATCTCATTTCTGTATTGATTGATTAAAAAAACATGTTGCCATCACAAATGTATTATTTGTACAGTTCTTTATTTATGTATTTTATTTAACCAGGAAAGTCAGTTAAGAACAAATTTTTATTTAAACTGACGACCTACACCGGCCAATTGTGCGCTGCCCTATTGGACTCCCAATCATGGCTGGCCTGGATTCAAACCAGAGTGTCTGTAGTGACGCCTCTAACACTGAGATGCAGTGCCTTAGACCGCTGCGCCATTCGGGAGCCCAACTACATATACAAATGTAGTTATTTGATACATTTGACTGTGTAAAACCCAGCAGAACTATGTATTTCTCTGAGAGTGAGGCAGATATATATAGTGTTTTGTTAAAAACATTTGTCTCTCTGAAATTTAACCATCAAGTGATAGATTTCAAACAAATATATCTTTCATTGAACAACCCCATGCCGTGATTTGATACTTAAAAAACACACCAATCTCTTTCATAAGTTCTTTAAACAATAAAAGCTCATTTACCAACATTTCCGAAAATTGATGTACACTGAGTGTACAAAACATTAGGAATACCTTCCTAATATTGAGCTGTACCCCCTTTTGCCCTCAGAACAGCCTCCATTCATCGGGGCATGGATTCTACAAGGTGTCAAAAGTGTTCCACTGGGATGCTGGCCCATGTTGACTCCAATGCTTCCCACTGTTGTGTCAAGTTGGCTGGATATCCTTTGGGTGGTGGACCATTCTTGATAGACACAGGGAAACTGAGTGTTGCAAAACCCAGCAGTGTTGCAGTTCTTGACACAAACCGGTGTGCCTATAACCTACCATACCATGTTCAAATGCACTTAAATCTTTAGTATTGTCCATTCACCCTCTGAATGGCAAACATAATCCATGTCTCAATTGTCTCAAGGCTTAAAAATCCTTCTTTATTAACCTGTCTCCTCCCCATCATATACACTGACTAGCTTTCACCTGGATTCACCTGGTTAGTCTGTCACGGAAGGAGCAGGGGTTCATAATGTTTTGTGCACTCAGTGTATAGCGTTTTGGCAAAAACTCTTCAGTTGGACATACACATTGCTAACCAGGGTAGTTACAAACAGCATAGGAATGAAATCCTCAAGTAGAGGCCAGAGGGCACGCACTTAGTGTGTTGTGAAATCTGTTATGAATGTATTGTAATGTTTTTAAAATTGTATAAGTAACTGCCTTAATTTTGCCGGACCCCAGGAAGACTAGCTGCCTATAATAAATACAAATAAAAATACTAACCTTGCTTAACAAGCTAAACAGCTGCTATTAGTGAAGATGTGTTTGGGCTGATATTAATACATTCGTTTAGGAGACAGGTGGATTCAACTTTATAATCAAGTAGATATAGTTTACCCAATTTCAGTTTTTCAAGTGGGTGAAGTTGGTATTCATTTAACACGCAGAGTGGCTCAGTTGGGAGGAGAAGCTTCATTTCCAAAAGTTGTAAGCGGTCAAAACCATTGGTTTATGAGACAGGAGTGTCTAATTTGCTAATTTTCAAAGATGCATTACAAGCTCAAAACTTTTTTCAACAAAAATGACAATTATGACAATAATTGTGGGCATTTGCATGACAATTAATCGTTACCCCAAATTACATAATCGTCACAGCCCGAGTTACCGTTCTAGCAGGCTGTTAGACTTTACACTTCTTCCAATTATAGTGTGGGGAGGTCAAAATAATGAAAACCAAATATATTCAGTTTAAAATGTTGATTACTTGTCTTTGCCATTACCATTCACCGGACAATAAGACAAGACGTGGAAAAAAAACATATGATGGGGGTCCCTGGGTCGACAAATTGCCTGGGCGGTGGTCCCTGGGCAAGAAAAGGTTGAAGACCTTTGTAGTATAGTATAGTATAGTATAGTAATTTGGATTGGATCGTGCTGTACCTGCTGGAGCAGGATAGCGTGCTGCTGTTGCTGGAGCAGAGCCTGGAGCTGACCCGGGGACAGAAGCTGCTGCATCTGCTGAGGACTCATCATAGTCATTGAGACCTGTGTGAAGAAGAAGCATCGGATCAGACATTGAGGAGACAGGATGTTCTGGTGCTTACCTCTCTTAGAGGCTTTTATTTACAATATTAACAGGTGCTGGACTAATTGGCCCATAAACTTCGTACAGAAAATATTACCTGCCTCGACTGCTCTCCCTCAGGCAAAATCAATTTAGCACCTAGTATTCTTTCTAGGAACTCCCTTCAAGTAGGAATGTTCCACTATGACAGCCTTATAACACAGTTCTACCATAAATATGTAATTTCTCATGGACATATAACATCCTAAACAACAGTTTTACATAAACAAAGACTTCAATAACTTGTGCCATAACTTCTTTAAGTCACACAATACACATTCATGAAGTAATTCACCTCAGGATAATTAATCCCTTTGGCTAATCCCGTCAACCAATACATGTTCCTCGATGACTCAGACTAATTTGCGCCATGCGTTCCATGGCCCCTGTCATACACAAAGGTGAGGAGAGAGAGCGTATTCAGTGTAAAAGTTTTGCATAGGAAATTACACCCTATTCCAGGCAAATTAAAAACTGGACCTCAAAGCCAGTTCCACGGCAAATATGTATTCTTCCCCACTAATAAAGGACTGATTTAGACCTGGGACAGCAGGTCAGTGCAATTTATTATCAGGTAGAACACAAAACCAGCAGCACCTCCTGGCTTGGACTAATTTGCAGCACCTACAAATGCCCTATTTCCTATATCAGGGGTCTCTAACCCTTTTCCTGGAGAGCTACCCACCTGTATGTTTTCTCTCCAACCCCAGTTGTATGTTACCTGATTCAGCTTATCAACCAGATAATTATTAGAATCATGTCTGCTAGATTAGGGTTGGAGCGAAAACCTACAGGACTGTAGCTTTCCAGTAACAAGGTTGGAGAACGCTGCCGTATATAGTGCACTACCTTGACTAGAATTGAAAACATTGTACCATGCTCTTGTGGACTTTTCACGTGCATATATTCATTATATTGTCCACTCATTTTGACAGAAAATACCACCTTTCCCTGTATAATGCACTACTTTACTCAAAATGCATATGATGGCGCAGGAGGAGAAGGCTGTCGTTTACGGGTTCCTAATAAATTGTGCTATTATGTGTATTATATGTTTTTTCGCATTATTTGTAACTTATTTTATACATATTGTTTCTGCCACCATCCCTTATGACTGGAAAGAACTTCTGGATATCAGGACAGCGATTGCTTACCTTGTACTGGACAAAGACTTTTTCTTTAATGAGTCGGACGCAAAGTATTTACTTCAGACACCCGACAAGGCCCAAATCCCATTCATTTGCATGAAGAAGAGACGGAGATAGCTCGAGGTGCCATGTAAGGATCCGACGGGGAGTGAGTAATCCCCCTGTACCATCAGTCCTATTAGCCAACGTACAATCATTGGATAACAAAATGGTTGAGCTCCGATCAAGACAATCTTACCAATGGGACATTAAAAACTGTAATATCTTATGTTTCACCAAGCCGTGGTTGAATGATAACATACAGCTGGCTGGGTTTTCAGTGCATCGGCAAGATAGAACAGCTGCCTCCGGTAAGACTAGGGGTGGTGGTCTGTGTCTATTTGTAAATAACAGCTGGTGCACAAAATTGAATATTAAGGAAGTCTCAATGTTTATTATCTCATGAAAAGTGGTACTCCACACTATTTATCAAGAGAGTTTTCACCTATATCTTTCGTAACTGTCTATTTACCACCTCAAACCGATGCTGGCACTAAGACAGCACTCAATGAGCTGTATAAGGCCATAAGCAAACAAGAAAATGCTCATCCAGAGGCGGCGTTCATAGTGGCCAGGGACTTTAATGCAGGGAAACTTAAATCCGTTTGACCTATTTTCTACCAGCATGTTAAATGTGTAACCTGAGGGAAAAAACCTCTAGACCACATTTACTCCACACACAGAGACGTGTACAAAGCTCTCCCTCGCCCTCCATTTGGCAAATCTGACCATAACTCATAACATTATCCTGTATACAAGCAAAAACTAAAGCAGTCCTTGGTGTCCACATCACCAACAAATTATCATGGTCCAAACACACCAAGGCAGTCGTGAAGAGGGCAGGACAATGCCCCTCAAGAGACTGAAAAGATTTGGCATGGGTCCTCATATCCTCAAAAAGTTCTATGGCAACTGCTCGGCCTCCGACCGCAAGGCACTACAGAGGGTAGTGCATACGGCCCAGTACATCACTTGGGTCAAACTTCCTGCCATCCAGGACCTCTATAACAGGCAGTGTCAGAGGAAGCCCCAAAAAATAGCCAAAGACTCCTGTAACCCTAGTCATAGACTGTTTTCTCTGCTACCGCATGGCAAGCGGTACCGGAGAACCATGTCTAGGCCCAAAAGGCTTCTTAACATCTTCTACCACCAAGCCATAAGACACCTGAACAGCTAATAAAATGGCTCCCTGAACTATTTGCATTGTCCCCCCCATTTCTACTCTGCTGCTACTGTTTTTTTAGTACACTTTTTTTCTTAAAACTACATTATTGGTTGTAAGTAAGCATTTCACTGTTGTGTTTGGCGCATGTGACAAATACAATTTTATTTTAGATTTTATTTTATTTGAATTTGCACCTATAAACCATATGGAATAGTATGGAATTTTTAAGACACAGGGGTAGCGCACAAGAGAACAGACATATTCATAAATGTCTGACTATATGACTGCATAACAATAGGTTGCGTCTATTTCTAAAGGTGACCCTAGAATGAGAAGGAGCTGTGTTCACCGGTTAATTAACAACATAATTACATGCATGATGTCACTCCTAATGGGAATTTATGGACATTATTCGAGACAAATACACAATGAATACTAACTGACCAGTGCCCAATGACACCGGTGAATGGCCACAGTGATAAAGAATAAACAGCAGCATGTTTTATCTTATTTTGCATCAGGAACCTAAACAACTGACATGACTAAATTAAATGTATGTCTTATGCAATCTGAGGACAAACTACACCTCGACAGATCTTATGCCAATTGGAAATAAATATTTTATCAGTGTTTCAATTGCAAGAAAACATCAAATCATCAGACTGCAAAACAGAATATCAAATAAAAATGTACACTGTCAATATTTTGGTAATGCAAACACACTTAAAATGTACTTTTTTGTTTAAGAAAACACACAAATGATGCAAACTATGATTCTGGTATGATGAAATAATAATCATTGTTGACTCAATCATTTTATTTAACATTGATATCATGAAATATTCTGAAAGTATGGAAATCACCTATTGTGCTGCCACTCCATAAGTGCGGGGATAGTAGTGATCTTCATAACTATCGCCCCATTTCAAGGCTTCCTTGTCTAGCTAAAATTCTTGAATCCTTGGTAAATGTACAACTTTGCTCTTTATCTAGTAAATGTCATTTTTTTTATTTAAAGGGTTTAGGCCTGGGCATAGCACTATTACAGCAACTATTACAGCAACCACTTTAGCTGTTAATGATCTTGACAATGCTTTAGACAAAAAAAAAAAAAAATGTACTGCTTTGTTTGAGGACCTGTCAAAAGCTTTTGATACTGTTGATCATGGTATTTTATTGAATAAGTTGTATTCTATAGGCCTGATCATGGTTTCATGGGAGTTTCTTGAAGTACATGAAGGTGTACCACAGGGGTCAATTTTGGGACTTGTTCTCGTCACTATTTGTATTAAAACCAGCGGTCATTATGTAAAAAATGGTTAATCTATATGCGGATGAGACTATTATGTATGCTAATGCCCCGACTGTTGATCTGTCTGTGTCAAAACTACAGTCCGATTCTATAGCTATGCAGGAATCCCTTGGTAATTTAAACTTGTGCAGCAATGACAGAAAGGTGGACGCGGTCAGAGACCCACTAAAGCAGCACCGCCCCCTCAAGAGTCTGAGCCTGCCTGGTCCAAAAGCCAAAGTCCCCAGATGGGTGAGCATAATATACAAGGATTATCTTAAAGCTGCTAATGAGAACCTTGATAACCTTGTACCTAGCTGTTAGGAATTCTAGTGGAGTACCATACCAAGGCAATGGCAGTGCTGGCAACATTTATTGTGGCCCTGGCGGTACAGAATAGGCAAACGGTCTGACTGCACACAGGTACTTGGAAACATTTGTCACAATGAGGGACCAACGTGTGTGGTTGTTGGGGGGTATCCGAGCTCCATCAACTAGGATATTGGTTAATCAAATATTGGTTAATCAAATCTTTCCATTTCTGCTCAATTTGGCATGCCTTCTTAAACAGCATAACTGTATACGCATTAACACATCAAGTCTTCTGTTGAGTTGGGCTCGGGGATTGAACAACTTAAATATTTGAGTTTGTGCTTGTGTGTGTGCCTGTGTGTGTGCCTGTGTGTGTATATGTTTTTTTAAATCAGTAGATATACTATACCCGAGGCGAAGCCATTCAAAATTATGTTGGCTGCAGATCTGGTTCTGTACTATAGGTGGCACTATGTGCTCTTTTTTAAAGGTATGTGCTCTTTTTTAAACGATGGGCTAAAGGCCCTAGGATCCATGTGTTCAGGTCAGCCAGTCACTGGAATGACAACCCAACTTGACATGAGGGGGAGGCTTTAGAGGGTGGAATATTTGAGGACAATTAGAGGTTTACTTAGTTGCAGCTGCAGTATGCTTAACAGTGCAGCTATATGGACACTTAAACATCATGTTACTTCTTAAGTAACTTAAGTTACTTTCTTATGGTAAGTTTACAAATATATATTATGGTAAGTACAATCAAAACGTTTATTACATTATGGTAAGTGGTGTGAAATAAGTAGTTATAATTGTAATGGCTTAGCAGATAATAAGAAAAGACAATCCGTTTTTACCTGGCCTAAAGATAAGGAATATAATATCTATTGTTTACAAGAAACTCATTCTAAACCTTTAGATTAAGTTGTATGGAAAAAGCAAGGGCGGGGGGGGGGGGACTCAATAGGAGTGATGATATCAATTTAAAATTATTTTGGTCCAAATGTGCAAACTGTTCAAACAGATCCGCAAGGAAGGTGGATCCTATAAACAGATTTGGCTCATTCATCTATACGGCCCAAATAATGATGATCCAAGCTTCTTTGAAAATATGCATAATAATTTATCAAGTTTACAGGCAATACAGGCCTCAATAATTATGTTGGGAGATTATAATACAGTTTTAAGTACCTCAATAGACCAGAAAGGAAATCACTACAAAATATCACCCTCATGCACTTAAGGAAATTATGAATATTATGGATATATTGTAACTACTGGATATATGGAGGCTTAAAAATCCTTACCTACTGAGATATACATGGCGGAGGCTCAATCAAGCTAGTCGTCTTGACTACTTTCTTATGTAATTTTTGCTGGCACCAAAAGTTAAGAGTGTTGATAGAGGACGGGGCATCTCTAGCAGGGAATAAATGTAACTAAATTACTTGTTGGAAAGGTGGCATCCTATGACGGTGCCACATTAAAAGTCACTGAGCTCTTCAATAAGGCCATTTTACTGCCAGTGTTTGTCTATGGAGATTGCATGGGAGTGTGCTCAATTTTATAGACCTGTCAGCAACGGATGTGGCTGAAATAGCCGAATCCACACATTTTAAGGGGTGTCCACATACTTTTGTATATATAGTGTAACATAGGTACAACAGATCCCCTTATTGTATGGGACACTTTAAAATGTGCCTTTAGAGGCCATACAAGTCAACACTCATATTTAAAACAAAAACTATTGAAGTCAAAAGAGTTCAGATAGATTGCAATAAAAACTAACAGAGGCACAGAATAAGTTAGATGAAAGAAAAATTAAAAAATGGAGGAACGATCAAGTGGAATAAAGTGAACTGCATGGAATATGGTGAAAAATACAGAAAAAACGTTTAATTTTCAACGTATAATTACTACCAAAAAGAATATACAGAACCTTGTTACTAATGACAGAGTAATCCATGATTCCTTAAACAATATTTTGAAAGGGGAAGCATAGTGCCTTAAGTATATGTTTTAATTTCAGTCTCCTCCATGTCCACTAACTGAAGTGAATTGTAAGGATTTTTCTTATATTAATAGTGTAAAATGAACAGCTATGCAGAAAGACTCATGAAAAGGCCTAATTACTAATTACAGAGGAGGAAATTGTAGACGCAAATTAAAGAATTTTAAACCACTCCTAAAACAATGGTAGACTATCTGATACCTAGCAAGAAGGTCTGATTTCACTTTTACTGAAACAGGACCAAGATGGTAAATATAAAGGTGCAGTCAATCAAAAAACTGCTGACCCCTTACACTTCGGTGTTGTGAGGCCAAAATCCTAGCAAAATGCATAGCTCATAGAAATATAAAAGGTATTGTCGGTTATTATTCATCCTGATCAGACAGGTTTTTTAAATGGAGATAATATTAGACAAGTACTGGAAAGACTATAACGCTATTAAAAATCTGGGAAACCAGGCCTGGTATTCACAGCTGAATTTGAAAAGGCCTTTGATGAAGTATGACTGGAATATATATATATATATATATATAAATGCCTGGACTATTTTAATTTTGCAGAATCTCTTATACAATGGGTTAAAATTATATATATTAACCCCAGGTGTAAAATAGTAAATAATGGCTCCTTCTCAGAAGGTATTAAATTGTCAAGAGGAGTAAAACAAGCTGTCCATTATTGCCATATCTATTTATTATGACCATTGAAATGTTAGCTATTAAAATCAGATCCAACAATAATATCAAGGGACAAAATATCCAGTGGTTAAAATTGTACTCTGACAATTCATGTTTTCTTTTAAATCCGCAATTTGGATCCCTAACCTCTCTGGATTAAAAACTAATTATGATAAATGCAAGATTGGATCTCTAAAAAATACTACTTTTACATTACCGTGTAATTTACCAATAAAGTGGTCCGAGGTGAAGTGGACATACTCAGTATTCATATCCCAAAATAAATAAATAATCTGACTACAATACATTTTTATAGAAAGTTGTACACAATTTTGCTACAGTGGAAAGGACAACACCTGTCCATTTGTGGAAAAATCACCCTGATTCTTTAGTCATATCCCTGTTTACCTATGAACGTATTGCCCTGCCTACACCTAACGACTTGTTTTAATTATATGAGAAAAAAATATTCAACTTTATTTGGAAAGACCAGCCAGACAAAATGAACCAGGCCTATTTATACAAGGAATATGAATTCTGAGGGCAGAAATAATTAAACATTTAAGCATTTGACCTCTCACTAAAGGTTTCAGTCAAACAAAAACTATACTTAAATTTGAACTGGTTCTCCAGAAGATTAGTAAGAATAGCTCACCCCTTGTTCAAGAATGTCCTGTTTCCCTTCATTCAAATTATAACCTCTCACTTTCGGGGTATTTGAAAATGAAATAATCTCCAAAATATCGCTATTTTTAAAACTAGCAATAAGAAACTGAAATATACAAATAGATTTAAAAAAAAAATTTGTGGAGATATTTACGTATAATCTTGGTAAATTAAATAATAAATGGGAATGGTGGAGTTATGTCACACATGGAGTTAACAAAGTATATGGTAATGCTCTATCCAAAATTACAACCAACTGATTACAGCATTGCTGCAAAAATGGAGTAGGCAAGTAGAAAGGTCGGCCCTGCATTAAAGACCAAAATTGGCTAATAAAAATTATGATAAAAAAGTTTCCCTTGTGTTGTCTTAAGGGTAGAAAATGACCTGCCACTATGTTTAACAGCAGAGAAAACTGATATTTTATCAACTTCACATTTGTTGACTTTTCTTAGAGTGAACCCAAAATGAGGGAAAGTGAAACATCGCCTTTGTTCATATTTTCATGAAAGCTGTACACCACCAGGGTACAAATGTTGTCTTAGGGTCATTTTTTACCCGGCAGTTATAAAATTATTTACACACCATAAACACACACACACACAATGAGAAATTGAGATTATGTGTGCTACTGATTGAACTCAGCCAGCAGCTCCTGAATAGGAAATCACCATGGTTGGCACAGTTAGAAAGAACAAGCCTTAGTTCCCCTCTGCGCGACAAGGGGGAGAGAGGCCTTCTCATCAAAGTTTGCCTTCAACCCCACCACCACTCTAGTTTCTTACCTCCCAAAGAGGAACAAGAATGTGGTCCTCCTGAGAACACTGCACAAAACGTCTGAGATCAGTGATCATGAGGACAGGGCGCCAGCCATCATCCTGGACTACTACCACAACAAAGGAGACGTGGACAACATGGACAAGGTGATTGGCACCTACAGCTGCAGGAGGATGACTGCCTGCTAGCCCCTGGTCATCTTACATGACATCATTGATGTGTCCTCATACAATGCCTTCGTGATATGGAACAAGATTAACCCTACCTGGATGCCTGATAAGCGGAACAAGAGGAGGGTGTTCCTGAAGCAGCTGGGAAAGGCAATTGTAACCCACACATTCAAAGAAGGGAGCGCCTCCCCCGCACAGCAGCCTCTGCAGAGCTTGTGAAAGCTGTTCAGGGGGCTGAATCTTGTCCTGATCCACTTGAGACTGCAGCTGGGGCAGGCAAGAGGACAGGATTCCAAATCTGTCCCCCAAAGAAGGACTGTAAAATAAATACTATGTGCTGCACATGTGAGAAATAAATCTGCAAAGTCCATGCACACACACTTGCATACTGTCGTACATGTGCTAATTAGAGTTGCTTGATTTATGTTCTTCCCGTTTGTGTTTTTTATCTATTATCTAACTTTTTTCTTATTTATTGTTGTTGTTTACACACCTTTTGGATGGGGGCAATGTTTAAAAATATGGGAGAAGACTAGAATTTTGTAGTTGAATTCCTCATTGTACATTATATAAGAAAATATCACTATGTTGCCAAAAAAGTTCAAGACAATGTTTCCCTTCAATAAAATGCATGCAAAACACATTTCTGCACATTTCTGCTCCTTTCTTAGGCTATACAAGTGCTATCGCTTGCTACAAAAAAGTATGTTTACACCTATGCAGTACCTTTAGCAATACTAATAAACCTGTACTTTAGTAAAGAAAACAATTATGACAGGTGTTGTAATAAAAATTAGTGGTTTCCACTGATTAAATGCAGTCTTTCTGCATTGTGAAGAGGGAAAACATAGATATTCACAAAGTTTGCGATGAATAACAGGTTGTTTCTTCATGCAAAATAGATTTGGGGTTTAAAATTCAATTAAGCTGCTTCATTTTAGGGGTTTGTTGAAGGCGGGTCATTTTTAGGGGAGTATACACTAGGGGAGTATACATAATGTTAAGACTACACAAGGGATAAGGGCCAAAAATTTGAAGTTGGGAGGAGATTTTTGATGTACTGATTCGATAGCACATGGTGTATGAACTGATAAATAAAGCGCCGCCAGATTCAAAACTTTTCCATGGTCTTCAGAGATGCGAGGGGTTGAGGGTAGCTGAGGACTCAGACTAAAAACGAACAAAGAATGACTCATGTAAAATATACTGTCCGTGAAATGTATGTAGTACGTATAAGCTGGAAGTGTAAGCTTAAGTATCATTGTCGATTAGTTTACTGGACTACTGTTCAGTCGCGGGGTCAGGTGCTACAAAGAGGGAAAATAATAAAGAAGGAAAATATTAAAAAACATATATAAATATATTATATATTTACCCAGACAATTACACTGAGAGACCACAAGCAACTAACATAGACAATCACCCACAAAATACCCACAGAATATGGCTGCCTAAATATGGTTCCCAATCAGAGACAACGATAGACAGCTGCCTCTCATTGAGAACCAATCTAGGCAACCATAGACATACAATTTACCTAGAAAGGGTACAGCCCCATAAACATAAAAAACCCCTAGACAAGCTAAAAACACTTTTGCAAATTATGGTGGAAAATAAACTTTTGTTATTGACAAAATACTTATTTTCCACCATAATTTGCAAATACATTTATTAAAAATCCTACAATGTGATTTTCTGGATTTTTTTTCTCATTTTGTCTGTCATAGTTGAAGTGTACCTATGATTAAAATTACTGGCCTCTCTCATCTTTTTAAGTGGGAGAACTTGCACAATTGGTGGCTGACTAAATACTTTTTTGCCCCACTGTACATCACCCATGTCACACCCTGACCTAACCAAAATAACAAGGAAAACAAAGAATACTAAGGTCAGGGTGTGACAATATAGTATAATGTGTATGTTTTGTTATATTATACAGTGCAGTCTTCCCTGTTAAAATAAAGGTTAAATAAAATAAAAACGAATATTTGGTATAATAATAATAATATAATTTCAGTATAATTAAATCATTTAAATGTCTACTTTTCTTATTTATTTATTTTTTTATTTGACATTTTTATTTTTTACTTCAGTTTATTTTAGTAAATACTTTCTTTACAATTATTTTTCTTAAAACTGCATTGTTGGTTTAAAGGCTTGAAAATAAGCATTTCACTGTAAGGTTGTAAGGTCATGCTGTATTCGGCTCATGTGATGAATACAATTTGATTTTGGTTTTAATTTGATTTAATACACACCTGTAGGGGCCGTGGTTTAGTGTGGCTCTTTGCAGAGTTCAAACCACTCGTCTTCTGTTGCTGCTGGAGTAATATCTTAGCTGCCTGCAGAACCTGAAATGAAAGGACACATCCAGGATTTTGCCAGTATCATCCCAGTACCAACCCACTACCATTGTGGTATAATCACAGTTCCATGCTAGCACAAACCCAGTATCATCAGACTTTTTAAATATGTCTTAAACCAGTGAGGTAGACTTTTGCATGTGTTTGGTACTGTTTGTCCATTCCATTGTAGCAATTACAATGAGCCCTTCCTCCCTATTTCTCCCTTCACCTGCCTCCTCTGCCTCAAACATGCTGGCTAAAGTGAAAACCATATTGTTTTTCTGAGTGGCAGAAGGTAGCAGGAGGAGCCTTACCAGATGAAAGGAGAAGGGGAATTTCATACCAAGAAAGTGTAGGCTATATAGAGATAATGATGCTTAAACTTATGATGCTTAGCAATTGACATTATACCTAAAGCGGACATTGCCATTGGCTGCATGGAATCACATTAAGAGCCAAGTTTGAACATTGGAATGTGGGATATAATCTACATCGCCTCGATTAGGCTGATAAAACTCCAAATTATTTTATTTAATAATTTCAATTTAAGCATAATTATTTCTATATAGACTACACTTTCTCGTTCTGAACTAGTGGGACCTTCTAACATGAGTGGGATGAGTGTGGCTTCGTGACAATGATCAAGAGCAGCTGCTCACCGATTTGACAGCTCCAATGCAGTTACACCTCTGACACCACCAAACCATCAGCTATGCGGGTGTCGGCTATCGCCGGTTACCTTGATCTGTAGCTGGCTAGATTAACTAGACTAAGGTCTAGATTCACCAGGCCCTAGTCTAGTTAATCTAGCTAGCTACAGAATCTAAACTTGTAGTAAATATGGCTTTATTGATTTAGCTAGTGACTCTCACTCAGATATCATGGCATGAGCCATTGCAACATTTGTAGAATTGCAGGAAACTAGCTGTAAAACTGCAAAAAATATTGTTCGGTGAAGCAAACTCATTTGTTCCCTTTTGTCACGACTTCCGCCGAAGTTGGCTCCTCTCCTTGTTCGGGCAGCGTTCGGCAGTCAACGTCACCGGTCTACTAGCCATCTCCATTGTTCATTTGTTCCATTTGTTTTGTCTTGTTTCCCGCACACCTGGTTTACATTCCCTAATCACACTGCATATACAGTATATATTCCTCTGTTCCCCCCATGCCTTTGTGTGGAATTGTTTTGTTTTGTGTTTATTGTATCGCGCCACTCTGGGTTTTTCACCCTGGGCATTGCCTGTACCCTATTGGGGAAATTTTGGTGAAACTTATGGTTGTATTCGTGACGGTGTTCTGCGCTTGTCACTTTTGTCGTTTGGCTTGAGTTGTAGCTGTTTGCGCCTGTCTGTTATTGCTCTTGGCAAATAAAGTTGCCTAATCACCTATCTCTGCTCTCCTGCACTTGACTCAAATGACCAGCAGCGAAAACCCTGACAACTTTTTTGTTAATATATTTTTTTCTGCTAACAGATCCCTCTGTATGTATTCTATTATTGTTTGTAATGTGAGATAATGTGTAGCGGCTAATTGCATAGCTAATCAGCCATGTGAATGAAGCTACAGCAACCAATGTGATCATGTGTAACGGCAGATTTCCTCCTCTTCGTCTGAAGAGGTGTAGCAAGGATCGGACCAAGATGCGCCGTGGTAAGTGTTCATGACGATTTTAATAAGAAAAGCACTGAACACTATGAAATACAAAAACAATAAACGAATACGTGAAATAACCAAACCGAAACAGTCCCGTGTGGCGAAAAACACTCACACGGAAACAAACACCCACAAACCAACAGCGAAACCCAGGCTTCCTAAATATGGTTCTCAATCGGGGACAACGATAAACAGCTGCCTCTGATTGAGAACCATATCAGGCCAAATACAGAAATAGAAAAGCATAGAAACACAAATATAGACTGCCCACCCCAACTCACGCCCTGACCATACTAAATAAAAACAAAACAATGGAAATAAAGGTCAGAATGTAACATCATGGCTGGGGTAATTTTTGCTTGTTTTTGCTGTTTTCCAAATAGCATTTTAGAGTTTTTAAATTGTATATAAATGCAGTAAATGAGCTCCAACTTAAAATGTATTGGATGGGTGATGGGGGGTAAACCTCTGTAAGTATTTATAATGGATTAATCGTGTAAGTTATTATAAAGTGTTACCAACTCAGTAAAGTGGGAAAGACCACATATTAACACACACAGACCATGGTCTCAGCAGGACTCCCTGATTAAATAAAGGTTAAATGACAGGTTTTACAGGAAGAAAATTGCATAATTGTATTGAAAATTCCAGAAACAGCATTTAAGCCACCCTTAGATAAAGTAGAGTTAGACGATATTTCCAAAAGATGGCCCATTTAAATTAAATGAAGCTAAAATGTATCAATGATGAGTCTGAATTAATTTGTTGAGGCAGAGAGGAGGAAGTGCAATCCTTCAGAGATTGTACAGTTTTCCAGAATTTAGCCAGATTCCCCTTACAATTAGAAAGAGTGGTTACATATTAATCAGATTTTGCCTTTCTGATTAGTCTTACACATTGATTCCTCTAATGCCTAAAAGATTGCCATTCCGGACCTAAGCCTGTGTTTCTGGCCTTGTCCCAGGCAACATTTCTCTTATGAATAAGTCAGAAGTGAACCAGGCATTCGATCTACAGTACCTTAAACTCTCAGAGTTTTGAAGGAGGCATGATTATCTACAATAGTATTGAAGACATTTGCAAAAAAGCTTAAAGGTAAATCATGTTCAGGGATAGCTGAAATAAATTAAATTAAAATAAAGATAATGTAAAAAAGCTTGTAAAAAAAATATTCTTAAACACATGGATGTATGCATTCTCACATCTCTGACACAGACAACTGGGCAATGGTCACAACAATCCAGTGTGAAAACTCCACTAGCAACATATTCATCTAGTGTATTCGTCAAAATAAGATCAGGGCAGATTAGGATTCAGGCATGGAGGCTCGGTTACTGAGGTAGGTTTTGCTCAGAACAAATATCCTTCACCGTCTCTGGCACTGGCGTCCTCCAATCAATATTAAAATCCCCCATAATTAGTAGTTCAGATTAACCATGCTTAAAAATTGCTAAGAGCACATGAGGGAGCAGAGGGAGGGTGATACTCTTCTATTAGTGTCAGCTGGTTATCATGACCAAGGCTCACATTAACAATGAGACAATCAAACTTCTTAGGGATTGAGGTAGCAAGAGATACAGAAACACTTCAATTGCCCTTTGTAAACATGGCAACACCCCCACTTCTGCCAATTCTGTCTGATCTGTAAACATTATAACCAGACAGAGACACGTCAGAGTCCAGCACAGAATATTCAACCAAGATTCAGAAATTACCAGAATATCCACATTGGATAGAGAAGCCAGAATTTCAATAACATCCTTATTTGAAATCAAACTTCTGGCATTTACATGAACAAATCCAAAACCGCAGCTGCGGGATTTCAGGTCAGATGGAGTCTCTAATACAAGGTAACCCGTTATTAGAAAATACCATGGGATTGCTTTGAATTGGTATAGGCACAAGATTGTCTAGAACTGAACCATTTGGCCTACAGTATGCCTCTAGCAAGGACGTGGGTTGAAACAAGAGTTAGTGAGGGTTACCTGTTGCTGGTCTCCCAATTAGAGGTTGATGCGTGAACGTGGCTACTGCGGCCCTGTGGGATTCTGGCAGGAATGGGACTAAAGTTCTAGTCAAGCTTGAGATGGGACAGGATCGACAGGGGGCATTTAAAAAAAATAAAAAATCTATACAAAATAAATGATCCCCCTTCGACTCACTCTCGCTCCTACCTTGCAGTTGGAGCCAGTCACTACTTTACCTCAGATGCCAATGCCAATGTAGGCTATGTCTGTGAATAATGAAGCAGTCAAGAGAGGTAATGCATCATTTAGTTGCAGCCAAGGACCTATCACTAACATAAACATTAGAGCCAAGGAAAGAGCGATGTTTTAGCTGCATTTGATAGAGTTGTCTTTGACAATGAAGGAACCGAGTACATGGCTGTGGTTTAATCAAATTGGCTAGGCTACCAACCGGAGAGCGGGACATGCGACCTGAAGCGCTTAGCTGCTCTACTCCCAACAACTTTACCGGTCAAGCTGAATTGTTTGCTTTTTAATTAAACATGTGCCATCTGAAGTAAAGAGATAAATAAAAAAATAGATTGACTGATACAGTACTGCTGTTGTAAATGTTAATGTTCTTGTTGTAAATGTTGTAGCCTAAATGTTTATATCTGTGCAGTGCTCAGCTGTAGGCTATGATTTTATATGATGAGCAGACCATAATACTGGGGTCTCTGTCCTCATCACCAAGCCTTAATCATCTACATTTTGGTCATTTAAAAGATACTCATCCAGACTGACTACAGTCATTGCATTTAACTAAGATAGGTAAGACAACCATTAATGCATTAATGAAATTATTTTCAATACTTCCTAAAAATACATAATAGCCTACATATTTCTGCACATAGAAATTAGCCCGGAACCGGGAATAATTTATAACATGCTCTGTGACTACAGTCAGTGCATTTTACTAAGAAAGGTAAGACAACTATATTGCATTACTGAAATATGTTCAATACTTCCTAAACACAAACAATAGTCTACATATTTCTGTGCATAGAAATTAGCATGGGATGGGAGTGATTTTTATCAGAAGGGACAGGAAAGTTCAGTGGTAATAGAACTGTTGCTGGTTCAGGACAGGACAGGACATTTTTTTACAGGAAAAGACGGCACAGGAATGCATTTTCACCCCTGCAAACCTCTTCTCCCAATCCCACCCACGACAAAAATATATACATTATCTGCATATTTTGAATAATTTAACTCAATGTACATTTCAGATCTACACTCTCATGATAAAACTATCATCACGAAGCTTAGAATCATTGTGAGTTATTTGGATGACTAAATAGAAAAGACTTACCATCTAGACTGAGAAGTTCAAGCATAACAGTGTTGAGCTTCCCAAGAGAATGAGAGAATGAGAGAGTGAGAATGAGAGAGGATAATAGGAAAGAATGAGTTGAGTGTTTATCTGAGGAGGAGGAGTTGGAGGGGGAGGAGTTGCAGTGGATGAGAGATGGAGGGAATGGCAGTTGTGGTTTGAAGTGATGGGTAATTTCAAGAATTGTGGTAGCAGGATCATGTTTGGGTATGCTTGTCACCAGCAGGGGCTGGGGAGTTTGTCAGGATCAAAAGAAATATGAAAGGAGCAAAGCCAAGGTAAAAAGTTAAACCTGTCTCAGTCCTCTGAATACCTAACCTTGGGTGTAAGGACCGACGCTGGAGTAGAGAAGCAGGTATGGAGAGTCAAATATTTAATTGGAACAAGACAGGAACAGCGTCAGCACATGGGTATACAAGGACATATGACAATTAATGCTGAAGCGGGGAACAGAGCGGGGGAACAGCCAGATATAGGGGAGGTAATGATAGAGCTAATTGAGTCCAGGTGAGTCCAATAATTGCTGATGCGTGTGCCAGCGAAGGCAGGTGTGCATAATGATGGTGCAGGAGTGCGTAATGCTGGGGAGCCTGGTGCCCTCGAGCACCAGGGGGGAAGAGTGGGAGCAGGCGTGACACTTGGAATAGGATACAATTTCTCAGCGTGACAATTGCACACATTTTAATGCCAAAGACACACCAGAATGGCTTTCCAAGAGGTGTTGAGTGTTCCAGGTGGGTCCAGTCTCAGTCCTGAACTTAAATCTGCTTGAAAATCAGACACCGTTTAAATATTGCTGTCCATCTATGATTTCCAAATAAATGTACTGAGCTTGAGCAGTTTTGACAATATCAATTAATATATGTTGCCCTAAGAGGGCGGCAGGGTAGCCTAGTGGTTAGAGTGTTGGACTAGTAACCGAAAGGTTGCAAGTTCAAATCCCCGAGCTGACAAGGTACAAATCTTTCATCTTTCAAAGTAACCCACTGTTCCTAGGCTGTCATTGAAAATAAGACTTGCCTAGTAAAATAAAAATAAATGAATGCAGAGTTGGCAGAATCTTATTCAAAATTATTTACACCTGTAATTGCTGCCAAAAGTGCTTCCACCAAGTATTAACTCTGAGGTGTGAAGACAAATGCAATCAAGACATCTGTTTTTTATTTTTTATTAATTTAGAAAATGTTATATACTTTAATTTCACATTGAAAATGTGGAGAAGGTTGTGGAGTTATGAAGGAAGAAAATGTAATGCAATATCTTTTTAGATTTCATTTTAAGGCAACAAAATGTGACAACTGTGGCGACTTTTCCTTGGCACTGTATCTTTTAAATATCTTAGAGTGGTATCATGCTTCAAAAAGAAAATGAAATGCCATTGATAGATAGCAGCGTGAAGAACCAAAAAAAAGTCTACAGCTAGCCAGCTGTCATAGCATTTGTCAAAGAGCTATTTGCAGTAGTGTTTGTGCAACACTTAGCTCAGGCTCCATCTGAGGACAATGGCATTATGCACTGCTAATTAAAAACAAATGAAAATGCCTGTGATTGCACTGTGGCACAGGGACAAGTGGTAAACAAAAGCAGCATTTAAATGCATTGGCATGTCGCCTATTCAAAATGTTAGAATATATTTAATAATTTAGGTAAAACCAAGTATGTGTTTTCCAAATAATGTAAAAATGTATCTGATGATTTATGCATATGTACTTTGGATGGTGCCCTCAGGGCTGTAACCAGGGTCTGTTTTAGTGGGGTTCGGTTAAAGAATGTTAATTAAGAAAGTTGAAGCTCATTAACACAATTTAAAAACTCTAAAATGCTATTTCGAGAACAGCAAAAACAAAATAATTCAGTCACCATTTATTCCGGTTATTGACTATGGCGATAACGTCTATATCAGTGGTTCCCAAACTTTAATAGTCCCGTACCCCTTCAAACATTCAACCCCCAGCTGCATATCCCCTCTAGCACCAGGGTCGCACTCTCAAATGTTGTTTTTTGCCATCATTGTACTCCTGCCACACACACTATACAATATATTTATTAAACATAAGTATGAGTGTTTTTTTTGTCACAACCTGGCACGTGGGAAGTGACAATGAGCTCTTTTAGGACCAGGTCACAAATTGTGAATAACTCACCACAGGTTAATGAGAAGGGTGTGCTTGAAAGGATCCACATAACTCTGCAATGTTGGGTAGTATAGGACAGAGTCTCAATCTTTATTAAGTTTCCACACACAGTCTGTGTCTGTATTTAGTTTTTATTCTAGTGAGTGCCGAGAATCCACTCTCACATAGGTACACATAGGTACGTGGTTGCAAAGGGCATCAGTGTCTTAACAGCGCAATTTGCCAAGGGTAGGATACTCTGAGCGCAGTCCAATTCAGAAATATGGCAGTGGCTTATGATTAAAAAAGTTTTCACAGAACTGCTTGTTGCAATTTCGATGAGGCTCTCTTGTTCAGATATCAGTAAGTGGACTGGAGGCATGAAAGGGATAATGAATCCAGTTGTTTGTGTCATCTGTTTCGGGAAAGAAGCTCTGTAATTCCGCACCCAACTCACTCAGGGGCTTTGCTATATCACATTTGACATTGTCCGTAAGCTTGAGTTCATTTGCACACTAAAAACATAGAATGATGAAAAGACCTGTGTGCTGTCCTTGTTAATGCAGACGGAGAAGAGCTCCAACTTCTTAATCATAGCCTACATTTTTCCCCGCACATTGAATATAGTTGCGGAGAGTCCATGTAATCCTAGATTCAGATCATTCCGGCGAGAAAAAACAACACCCAGATAGACCAGTCGTGTGAGAAACTCGTCATCATGTAAGCGGTCACACAAGTGATAATTATGGTCAGTAAAGACAACTTTAAGCTCATCTCTCAAAATAAAAAAAACATGTCAATACTTTGCCCTTTGATAACCAGCACACTTCTGTATGTTGTAAAAGCGTTACATCGTGCAGAAAATACACGAGAGTTCAGGGGCCTTGCTTTAACAAAGTTAACAATTTTCACTGTAGTGTCCAAATTGTCTTTTAAGCTGTCAGGCATTCCCTTGGCAGCAAGAGCCTCTCGTGGATGCTGCAGTGTACCCAAGTGGCGTTGGGAGCAACTCCTTGCACGTGCTTTACCACTTCACTATATCTCCCTGTCATGGCTTTTGCACCATCAGTAGAGATACCAACACACCTTGTCCACCAAAGTCCATTTGATGTCACAAAGTTGTCATAAAATGTCATAAAGTCCAATACTTTAAAAATATCCTCTCCTGTTGTCCTGTGGTTTGCAGAAGAGGATGTCTTCCTTAATTGACCCCCCATAAATGTAACGGACATATACCAGGAGCTGTGCCAGGCCTGTCATGTCTGTTGACTCATCCAGCTGTAACGCATAGAACTCACTGGCTTGTATGTGAAGCAGTAATTGTTTCAAAACATTGCCTGCCATGTCACAGATGCGTCATGAAACAGTGTTGTTTGATGAAGGCATTGCCTGTATACATTTTAGGGCCTTTTCCCCCAGCATTGTCCCAGCCATATTGGAGGCAGCAGGAAGAATTAAGTCCTCCGCAATAGTATGGGGCTTGCCTGTCCTAGCCACTCGGTAGCTCAACATATAAGATGCTGCTAGCCCCTTCTTATTAATGGTATCTGTTGCTTTTATACATGTCTTACTATTTGAAAGTCATCTTTATTCTTGCTAAAAAAACTCCTGTGACTTATTTTTCAAATTGGCATGTTATGTTTCTAAATGTCTGCCCAAAAGTGAAGGTTTCTTTGAGTTGTGAGATAGTACTTTTGCACATATAACACACTATGGCTGAGGAAAGGCACTACTCCCAATATGAACCCCAAATCAATTTAGTTCTCATCATATTTGCGCCTCTTCGATGGTCCAACAACGTCCGTGTCTGTTGTTCAGGGCTTCTCCCAGGTTAGGGGGCAGTAGCTCTTTGGCTGCATCAGATTCACAACTGTCAGTGTCCATGATAGTTGGGTTAACAACAAATGTAGAATTACTGATGCTAGCATTGGATGTACTCTTGGAAGCAGAACAACTTGTGTTGTCGACAGGTGCAGGTGTAGTGCTGCTGGTAGTAGCAGTACTACCAGTTGAGCTGGTATGTGTCTCTCACTTATTTTCACTATTTATCCATTTTCAGCAAACGGAATGAGCCGCAGTTACGTTTGACTACATACGAACCGTTAGTGGAATTCCCACGAGAGAATAGCAGTTAATGTGATTGGATGTTAATTATTTGACTAGGCTACCTGTATTTGACATTGTGTTATTTCGCTGAAAACTAGATGGTTTAATTTAATTTCTGGTAGTGAAACGAGGCTACTCAGGTGAGAAAAAAGCTCACCCAAATGTATAGCCCTGTTGGAAAATATAAATGGACTGTTGAAAATGTGAAGAACTGCCCTTCAGTCCTGAGCTGCCCTTCAGTCCTGAGCTGCCCCTCAGTCCTGAGCTGCCCCTCAGTCTGGAGCTGCCCCTCAGTCCAGTGGGGTCCTTTAGTAGGGTCGCCGTTCCTAGGAGGCCACAAAAGCGGACTAAGACTATGGTGGAGTGGGGTCCAGGTCCAGCACCCGAGAAGCCGCCGTGAAAGAGGCCCACCCGGACCCTCCCCTTTAGATTAGGGTTTTGCGTCTGGAGTCCAGACGGGGGGGTACTGTCACGCCCTGACCTTAGTATTCTTTCTTTTCTTTATTATTTTGGTTAGGTCAGGGTGTGACATGGGTAATATGTGTGTTTTTGTCTTATTCTAGGGTGTTTGTACTGTCTAGGGTTTTTTTGTAGATTTATGGGGTTGTTTATGTTAGTCTATGGTTGCCTAGATTTGTTCTCAATTAGAGGCAGGTGTTTAACGTTGTCTCTGATTGGGAACCATATTTAGGCAGCCATCTTCTTTGGGTATTTCGTGGGTTATTGTCTCTGTAATGTTGCACGTTAGCACATTGTTTATTCGTTCGTCTTATTCGTTTTATTGTTTTTGTTTAAGTGTTCGAGTTCTTCATTCAATAAAAAATAATGTGTTCTAACCACGCTGCGCTTTGGTCTACTCCATACAACGATCGTGACATTATCCTGGAAAACTATGGTTGCTTTGCTCTGAAATTAAATTAAATGACTTAAAATATAATCAAATTAAAATTGAGAACTTATGTTTTCTTTACGTTGATCAAAGGGCAATATCAGATATATTTGTTTTGTGTTTAGGTTTGGTTGTGGGCTATTTAAACCCAGTAGGCCCAACGTTTTTTGTGCGGGCTTGTTTTTCTGTTTATGGTGTTTGATTATTCTTGTGGTTTCTTTTTTCCGATCAGTTTCGTCCTGTTTGTTTGGACTGGGACTTTACGCGCCCTTGTGTGTGTGGCGTGACCTTCCCTCTGGTTTTGTTGGAATATTAAAGATCCACATCTTTTGAACTACCCTGCTCTCTGAGCCTGACTCCTGCACTCACTACTTATTGAAGCCATTACAGAAGCCCGCACCACTATGGAGTCAGCAGGAGCACCGTCATCCATCACACAGCCATCCATCATCGGATCGGTTCGGCGATGGATCTGATGATGGAGAGGATGGAGCGATGGGAGAGGAGTGGTCTCCCGAAATCCACCCCGGCTCCCCCACAGACGACGCAACCCACTCCTCCAACGTCATCGTCTGGTACCGGCGCGTTGCGTCTCGCGCCCCCGAGGGAGTACGATGGAGCGGCGACTCCCTCGAGGAGAGTGTGAGCCTCCTCATCTCCTGTTTGACGGGTAGAGCCCTGGAATGGGCCAACGCTGTCTGGAACGGCCCAGACTCGGCTCGGGACCACTACCCGGAGCGACTGTTCCATCTCAGACAGGAGACGAGGAGCGCGCAGGACTTCGCCTTGGAGTTCCGGACCTTGGCTGCTGGTGCAGGGTGGAATGACAGGGCCCTGATGGACCACTACCGATGCAGCCTCCGGGAAGACGTCCGCAGAGAGCTGGCTTGTCGGGACACCACACTCTCCCTCGACGTGCTTATAGACATGTCGATCCGACTGGACAACCTTCTAGCTGCCCGTGGGCGTTCAGAGGGGGTCCTATCAGTTCCACCTCCCAGCCCTCCCGCTCCATCTCCGATGGAGTTGGGAGGAGCTGCATCTAGGGGGACCGGAGGAGGAGGCTGGGGTGGCCGAGAAGTGTTCCGCCTGCCATCTCGACTCCCCGACGGACTCCTCCAGCACCGGTCCGAAGTGTGTCCTCTCTGGCCGCAGTAGGTGCAGGAGGAGTCCGTCGGGGAGTCGAGATGGCAGGCGGAACACTTCTCGGCCACCCCAGGTGAGTAGGCACCAAACTCATCCAGAGCTCCCTGTTGGTCACACGTCGGTGGAGAGTCGAGACCAGGTTTCCACTGTGCGCATTCCCCCAGAATATGCCGATTTGGCTATCACTTTTTGTAAAAAAAGGGCGACCAAATTACCATCCCATCGACGGGGGGATTGCGTGATAAACCTCCAGGAGAACGCTGCACTTCCCAGGAGTCAAGTGTACCCATTGTCTCAGGAGGAGATGTTGGCTATATGTCACGGAATCTCTGAGACAGGGGTACATTCGGCCCTCCATGTCACCTGTCTTCTCAAGTTTATTTTTTGTGAAGAAAAAGGAGGGAGGACTGCGTCCGTGCAGTGATTACCGAGGTCTAAACTCGATCACAGTGGGATTTATTTATCTGCTACCTCTCATTGCTACGGCGGTGGAATCCTTCCACGGAGCACGTTTTTTGTCACAAAACTGGACCTCAGGAGCGCGTATAATCTGGTGCGTATTCAGGAGGGAGACGAGTGGAAAACAGCATTTATTATCACATCAGGCCACTATGAGTACCTCGTCATGCCGTATGGGTTAAAGAAGGCTCCAGCCGTCTTTCAATCCTTTGTAGATGAGATTCTCAGGGACCTGCACGGGCAGGGTGTGGTGGTATACATTGATGACATCTTGATCTATTCTGCCACACATGCCGCGCATGTCTCCCTGGTGCGCAAAGTACTTGGGCGACTGCTGGAGCATGACCTATACGTCAAGGCTGAGAAATGTGTGCTCTCCAAACGAGTCGTTTCCTTCCTGGGTTATCGCATTTCCACATCGGGGGTGGTGATGGAGTGTGACCGCGTTAACGCCGTGCGTAATTGGCCGACTCCGACCACGGTAAAGGAGGTGCAGCGGTTTTTAGGGTTTGCCAATTACTACCAGAGGTTAATCCGGGGTTTTGGCCAAGTGGCGGCCAAGTTACCTCACTGCGGAAGGGGAGGCTGGTGTGTTTACGGTGGTCGGCCGGGGCAGATGGAACTTTCAACCAGTTGAAGGCGCTGTTTACTGACGCGCCCGTGTTGGCGCATCCGGACCCTTCGTTAGCATTCATAGTGGAGGTGGATGCGTCCGAGGCTGGGTTTGGAGCCGTGCTGTCACAGCGCTCGGGCACGCCACCGAAGCTCCGCCCCTGCGCTTTCTTTTCTAAGAAGCTGGGTCCAGCGGAGTGGAACTATGATATGGGGGACCGGGAGTTGCTACCTATGGTAAAAGCCCTGAAGGTGTGGAGACACTGGCTTGAGGGGGCTAAACACCCTTTCCTCATCTGGACTGACCACCGCAATCTGGAGTATATCCGGGCGGCGAGGAGACTGAATCCGCGTCAGGCTAGGTGACACTGAGGACCGGTCCATCGATCCTACTCCCATCCTTCCAGCTTCTAGGCTGGTGGCTCCGGTGGTATGGGAGGTGGACGCGGACATTGAGCGGGCGTTGCGGTTGGAACCTACGCTTTCACAGTGTCCGGCCGGTCTCAGGTACGTGCCGCTCTGTGTCCGTGATCAATTGATTCGGTGGGCTCACACACTACCTTATTCAGTTCATCCGGGGATTGCGAGGACAGTGTGGGGTCCTTAGCCAAGGACGCGAGGCTCTATGTCTCCTCTTGTTCGGTGTGAGCTGTTTTATGGCAGTAGTAAAATACACTGCCTCTATGTTCTGTGGTGTTCGAGATTGGAACACAGAGAGACACTTGGACAATCAAAAGTTTGAATAATTAAACAATGTTTCTATTTTTGAGAATGTGGGAATAGTCCGTGGGTATTTAAAGAACAATCCTGCCAAAGTTGTTTCATTTGGTGATCTCATGAAAGACAGGAAACACACATTGCTGTATCTCTGTTCGTGTACACTTTTCAATTATCAGATTTACATCTAGATGTTGGATAAAATGAATGAGTAAATGTTAGCCTTCTAAATGAGAGTATGGATTTTCATATAAAGTTTAACTAGTCAGTGGCCACGCCCCCTTGAGGCCAGACATTACATCAGGCATCATGGAATTGCCCATTTTTCCATAGAGTATAAAACCACTTCCTTCAAAATGTACATTAAGTCAGAGAATGTCGGGACGGATTCCCCACGTTGAAATGGCTACAATTCTATAGGCCATCATAGCTACATGTTTTCTAGTCTAATGGCCTATATCGTCAGCTGCATGATTTCTCGTCTATGTTTAAGTGACTAGGGGCAGTATTTTCATTTTTATGAATATTTTGTCAGGACAATATGCTAGAATATGCATATAATTGACAGATTAGGATAGAAAACACTCTAAAGTTTCCAAAACTGTAAAAATATTGTCTGTGAGTATAACAGAACTGATGTTGCAGGCGAAAGCCCGAGAAAAATCCAATCCGGAAGTGCCTCATGTTTTGAAAGCGCTGCGTTCCAATGCGTCCCTATTGAGCAGTGAATGGGCTATCAACCAGATTACTCTTTCTCCGTATTCCCCAAGGTGTCTACAGCATTGTGACGTAGTTTTACGCATTTATGTTGAAGAATAAGCGGCTACATTGCGCAAGTGGTCACCTGATGGCTCCCAGAGTGACTCTCGCGTAAAATACAGAGGTAGCCATTATTCCAATCGGTCCTACTGATAAACTAATTGTCCCGGGGGATATATTATCGAATAGATATTTGAAGAACACCTTGAGGATTGATTCTAAACAATGTTTGCCATGTTTCTGTCAATATTATGGAGCTAATTTTGAATATTTTTTGGCGTTTTCGTGACTGCAATTTCCGGGCGATTTCTCAGCCAAACGTGTAGAACAAACGGAGCTATTTCGCCTACAAAAATAATATTTTGGGAAAAAAGGAACATTTGCTATCTAACTGTGAGTCTCGTGAGTGAAAACATCCGAAGCTCATCAAAGGTAAACGATTTAATTTGATTGCTTTTCTGATTTCCGTGACCAAGTTTACCTGCTGCTAGCTGGACAAAATGCTATGCTAGGCTATCGATAAACTTACACAAATGCTTGTCTAGCTTTGGCTGTAAAGCATATTTTGAAAATCTGAGATGACAGGGTGATTAACAAAAGGCTAAGCTGTGTCTCAATATATTTAATTTGTGATTTTCATGAATAGGAATATTTTCTAGGAATATTTATGTCCGTTGCTTATGCTAATTAGTGTCAGTCGATGATTACGCTCCCTCATGCGGGATAGGAGGTCGCTAGAAGTTTTTAACCTCTTTGGGATAGGGGGCAGCATTTTCACTTTTGGATAAATAGCGTGCCCAATTTCAACTTCCTGCTACTCATGCCAAGAATATAAGACATGCATATTATTAGTAGATTGGTATACTTACGTACTACTGTTTGTACAGATGAACATGATACCTTCAGGCGTTTGGAAATTGTTCCCAAGGATGAACCAGACTTGTGAAGGTCTACAATTTATTTTCTGAGGTCTGATTTCTTTTCCCATGATTTCAAGCAAAGAGACATTGAGTTTGAAGGTAGGCCTTGAAATACATCCACAGGCACACCTCCAATTGACTCAAATTATGTCAATTAGCCTATCAGAAGGTTCTTAAAATAAAGTGGTGAACCTAACTGACCTAAGATAGGGAATTTTTACTTGGATTAAATGTCAGGAATTGTGAAAAACTGAGTTTAAATGTTTTTGGCTAAGGAGTATGTAAACTTCTGACTTCAACTTTATATGGGAAAGGTAATCAGGGAAGTGATGGAGTCCAGGTGAGTCTGATGATTCGCAGGTGCGTGTAACGCTGGTGACAGGTATGCTCCATAATGAGCAGCCTGGTGACCAAGAGGATGAAGAGGGAGTACACATGACAGTAACTCCTCCCCTACACGCAACTCCAGCCGCAGGACGCCAACCAAAATGACGATCCCGGGGATCATGAGCAGACCGGTCACCTCTGCTGAGGCGTGGGAAACCTGTCAGTCCAGCTGAGATGCGGGAGCTTGACGACCTAGAATGCATACATGAAGGTACCCCCTTCACGGTTTATTTTGGCTCCAGCCGCAGGACGCCAACCAAAGGGACGATCCCTGGGATCAGGAGCAGACCAGTTACCCCTGCTAATGCGCAGAATCTGTCTGGGGCATGGGAACCTGACAGACCGGCTGAGGCAGGGGAGCCTACCGATCCAGCTAAGGCATGAGAGCCTAATGAGCCGGTGGAAGCAGGGAAGCCTGGTGATCCGGCGAAGGCATGAAAGCCCGACGAGCCAGCTGAGGCAGGGGAACCTGGCAATCCGGCTGAGGCATGAAAGCCTGACAAACCGACGGAGGCAGATGAGCCTGGCGATCTGTCTGAGGCATGAGAGCCTGTAGCAGCTCCCTGACCCGACGCCATTCCCACCAACAAAAAAAAAAAAACACTCCCTGATGCTTCCCTTAGGGCAGGCGTTTTTCTGTAACAATGTGCACTGAGAGTCAGGAAGCAAATTCAGGGAGTTAGTGTTTTAATAACAAAACACAACATAATACAAAATAAGAGACACGAACAATGCACAGACATGACACAGGAACAGTAAAGTAGTGTGTGTGGCCTCCACGTGCCTGTATGACCTCCCTACAATGCCTGGGCAGGCACCTGATGAGGTGGCGGATGGTCTCCTCCCAGTCCTGGACTAAAGTATCCGCCAACTCCTGGACAGTCTGCGGTGGATGGAGCGAGACATGATGTCCCAGATGTGCTCAATTGGATTCAGGTCTGGGGAACGGGCCTGCCGGTCCATAGCATCAATGCCTTCCTCTTGCAGGAACTGCTGACACACTCCAGCCACATGAGGTCTAGCATTGTCTTGCATTAGGAGGAACCCAGGGCCAACCACACCAGCATATGGTCTCACAAGGGGTCTGAGGATCTCATCTCGGTACCTAATGGCAGTCAGGCTACCTCTGGCGAGCACATGGAGGGCTGTGCGGCCCCCCAAAGAAATGCCACCCCACACCATGACTGACCCACCGCCAAACCGGTCATGCTGGAGGATGTTGCAGGCAGCAGAACGTTCTCCACGGCGTCTCCAGACTGACTCTGTCACGTCTGTCACGTGCTCAGTGTGAACCTGCTTTCATCTGTGAAGAGCACAGGGCGCTAGTGGTGAATTTGCCAATCTTGGTTTTCTCTGGCAAATGCCAAACGACCTGCACGGTGTTGGGCTGTAAGCACAACCCCTACCTGTGGACGTTGGGCCCTCATTCCACCCTCATGGAGTCTGTTTCTGACCATTTGAGCAGACACATGCACATTTGTGGCCTGCTGGAGGTCATTTTTCAGGGATCTGGGAGTGCTCCTCCTGCTCCTCCTTGCACAAAGGCGGAGGTAGCGGTCCTGCTGCTGGGTTGTTGCCCTCTTACGGCCTCCTCCACGTCTCCTGATGTACTGGTCTGTCTCCTGGTAGCGCCTCCATGCTCTGGACACTACACTGACAGGCACAGCAAACCTTCTTGCCACAGCTCGCATTGATGTGTCATCCTGGATGAGCTGCACTACCTGAGCCACTTGTGTGGGTTGTAGACTCCGTCTCATGCTACCACTAGAGTGAAAGCACCGCCAGCATTCAAAAGTGACCAAAACATTAGCCAGGAAGCTTAGGAACTGAGAAGTGGTCTGTGGTCACCACCTTCAGAACCACTCTTTTATTGGAGGTGTCTTGCTAATTGCCTATAATTTCCACCTGTTGTCTATTCCATTTGCACAACAGCACGTGAAATTTATTGTCAATCAGTGTTGCTTCCTAAGTGGACAGTTTGATTTCACAGAAGTGTGATTGACTTGGAGTTACATTGTGTTGTTTAAGTGTTCCCTTTATTTTTTGAGCATTGTATATATCTAAACTTAATGTAGTGGAGTAAAAGTTGGTAAAATATAAATAGTAAAGTAAATTACAGATACACAAAAAAATTACTAAGGTCGTACTTTAAAGTTGTTTTACTTAAGTAATTTACATCACTGGACTTGAAAGCAACATTGTTACATATGAGGTCATTCTGAACCTGGTGTAAAAACATTGAAACTGTGCTGATACCTAGTGGACATCCAGAGGAACTACACCACACACACACACACACACACACACACACTAACCTTAAAACAGATGCATGCTTTAAATACATTGCTCTTTTTATTAGACATTATTAGATATTTCCATTCAAGAGACATTCAAAAGTACAAGTTCGAATGTGAAGTCGGAATGTAAAGCACAAACAACTGGACAGTTCTTTCAAAGCAGCTTTAGTGAGTCAAACATCAAGGTTATGTGAAATTGGTCAAAGCGTATATTAAATTGAACTCAATAACATCGTCAACACAGACACAAGTTACCTGCTATATTTGGGCAACAAGATTAACACAGAGAGGACTTGGCAAAATACAATGTATGTTTCTATAGTACCAGTATCAAATCAAATACAATTTTATTGGTCAAACACACATATTTAGCAGATGTTATTGCGGGTGTAGTGAAATGCTTGTGTTCCTCGTGCAGTACTTTCTAACAATTCACAACAATACACACAAACCTAAAAGTAAAAGAATGGAGTTTAAAAATATATACATTTTAGGACTAGCATTTTAGGACTAGCTTTGGAGTGGCATTGACTAAAATACAGTGGAATAGAATACAGTATATACATATGAAAATACTAAAAAAGTATGTAAACATTATTAAAGTGACTTGTGATCCATTATTAAAGTGACCAGTGATTTAATGTCTATGTATATAGAGAAACAGCCTCTAAGGTGCAAGGTTGAGTAACTGGGTGGTAAACGGCTAGTGATGACTATTTAACAGATGGACTTGAGATAGAAGCTGTTTTTCTGTCTCTCTGTCCAAGCTTTGATGTACATGTACTGACCTCGCCTTCAGGATGGTAGCGGGGTGAACAGGCGTGGCTCGGGTGGCTGATGTCCTTGATGATCTTTTTGGCCTTCCTGTGACATCGAGTGCTGAAGGTGTCCTAGAGGGCAGGCAGTGTGCCCCCAGTGATGCGTTGGGCAGACCGCACCACCTTTTGGAGAGCCCTGTGATTGTGGGCAGTGCAGTTGCCATACCAGGAGATTGTGCATCTGTAAAAGTTTGTGAGGGTCTTAGGGTCCAAGTCAAATTTCTTCTGCCTCCTGTTGCAACTTCTTCACCACATTGTCTGTATGGGTGGACTATTTCACAGAGTAACATGAAGCTTTTCACCTTCTCCACTGCGGTCCCGTCGATGTGAATAGGGGTGTGCTCTCTCTGCTCTTTCCTGAAGTCCACGATCAGCTCCTTTGTTTTGTTGACGTTGAGGGACAGGCTATTTTCCTGGCACCACTCCGCCAGGGCCCTCACCCCCTGTCTCGTCATTGTTGGTAATCAGGCCTACAACTGTTGTGTTGTCTGCAAACTTGATGATTGAGTTAGAGGCATGCATGGCCACACAGTAATGTGTGAACAGGGAGTACAGGAGGGGGATGAGCAGCACCCTTGTGGGGCACCCTATGTTGAGGATCAGCGAGGTGGAGGTGTTGTTTCCTACCTTCAACACCTGTGGGTGGCCCATCAGGAATTCCAGGACCCGGTTGCACAGGGCGGGGTTCAGACCCAGGGCCCCTAGTCCAGATGGGATAGGGCAGTGTGCAGTGCAATGGCGATTGCATCGTCTGTCGATCTATTGGGGCGGTATGCAAATTGAAGTGGGTCTAGGGTGTCAGGTAAGGTAGAGGTGATATGATGCTTAAAACTTGTTGGGGATAGGGGGCAATATTTTCACTTTGGATGAATTGCGTGCCCATAGTTAACTTCTCCTCTGTCCTAGATTGCTATGCATATTATTATTACTATTGGATAGAAAACACTCTGAAGTTTCTAAAACTGTTTGAATTATGTCTGTGAGTATAACAGAACTCATAGGGCAGGCAATCTTCCAAACAAGAAGTGAAATTCTGAATGTGGGTCAAATTTGACGTCATCGCCCCTTCCCTTCCAAATAATATGTGAATCTGGTAGCACTTCCGATGCCTTCCACTAGATGTCCTCATTCAGTAGAACGTGGAATGGAGCCTCTGGTGTGACCGAATGGGAGGGGAAATAGTCACTGTCTTAGCAGAATGCCATTTCCCTGTGGCACATTTGTCTGTGGGTGTCACCGTCATTCCATTTGACTGCAGATGAAGACGTATGATCCGGTTGGAAGGTTATTGGATATATATGAAAATAACATCCTGAAGATTGATTCTCTACTTAGTTTGACCAGTTTATTCGACCTGGAATATATAGTTTTGAAGTTTTCGTCCGAGTTCTCCTGGACCAGTGTCAGCTTTTGGGCACATGAGCTGAAAGTGCTAGCAAATGCAGCTTATTGGACACTAGTATTGGACATTATGGAACAAAACAACGATTTATTGTGGAACTAGGACTCCTTGCACTGCACTCTGATGAAAGATCATCAAAGGTAAGGGAATATTTATGATGTAATTTCGTATTTCTGTTGACTCCAACATGGCGGAGAAACATATTTACGTCTGAGCGCTGTTTCAGATTATTGCATGGTAGGCTTTTTTTGTAACGTTTTAAAAAAATCTGACACAGCGGTTGCATTAACAACCAGTGTATCTTTAATTATATGTAGAACATATATCTTTAAAACCTGTTATGGCAAGGCGATCCCCTAGGGGAACGTCCCCCCCATTCAGCTGAAAAGGTGGCGCAGGGAATTAAAAAATATTCTTTAGAAATATTTAACTTTCACACATTAACAAGTCCAATACAGCAAATGAAAGATGAACATCTTGTTCATCTACCCATCATGTCCGATTTTAAAAATGTTTTATAGCGAAAACACAACATGTATTTACCACCAAATCAACAAAAAAACACAGCCATTTTTCCCAGCCAAAGATAGTGTCACAAAAGTAGGATTAGAGATAAAATGAATCACTAACCTTTTGAAAATCTTCATCAGATGACACTCATATGACATGTTACACAATACATTTATGTTTTGTTCGATAATATGCATATTTATATCCACAAATCTCAGTTTACATTGACGCCATGTTCAGAAATGCCTCCAAAATATCCGGAGGAATTATAGAATGCTACACCAGATAACAGAAATACTCATCATAAACTTTGATTTTAACTAGCCTCTCAAAGCACTATATGATGACAGAAGTGAGTGCTATGGGGCGGGCGATAGTCATTTAGTTCAGTTACCTTTGCTTTCTTGGGTACAGGAACAATGGTGGACATATTGAAGCAAGTGGTGACAGCAGACAGGGATAGGGAGAGATTGAATATGTCCATAAACACTCCAGCCAGCTGGTCTGTGCGTGCTCTGAGGACGCGGCTAGGGATGCCATCTAGGCCGGCAGCCTCGTCAGGTTTAACACGTTTAAATGTCGGACGCGGAGAGCGAGAGCCCACAGTCCTTGGGAGCGGACCCTGTCGGTGGCACTGTGCTATCCTCAAAGCGGGTGAAGAAGATGTTTAGCTTGTCCGGGAGCAAATCAAATCAAATCACATTTTATTTGTCACATACACATGGTTAGCAGATGTTAATGCGAGTGTAGCGAAATGCTTGTGCTTCTAGTTCCGACAATGCAGTAATAACCAACAAGTAATCTAGCTAACAATTCCAAAACTACTACCTTAGAGACCTTAGAGACCTTAGAGTGCAGTATATACAGTGCCTTGCGAAAGTATTCGTCACCCTTAAGTTAATACTTTGTAGCGCCACCGTTTGCTGCGATTACAGCTGTAAGTCGCTTGGGGTATGTCTCTATCAGTTTTGCACATCGAGAGACTGACATTTTTTCCCATTCCTCCTTGCAAAACAGCTCGAGCTCAGTGAGGTTGGATGGAGAGCATTTGTGAACAGCAGTTTTCAGTTATTTCCACAGATTCTCGATTGGATTCAGGTCTGGACTTTAACTTGGCCATTCTAACACCTGGATATGTTTATTTTTGAACCATTCCATTGTAGATTTTGCTTTATGTTTTGGATCATTGTCTTGTTGGAAGACAAATCTCCGTCCCAGTCTCAGGTCTTTTGCAGACTCCATCAGGTTTTCTTCCAGAATGGTCCTGTATTTGGCTCCATCCATCTTCCCATCAATTTTAACCATCTTTGTCATGTATTGTCATGTTGTGTCTTTCTGTCCTTTCCTTTCACCCTGTCTCCCTCTGCTGGTCGTACTAGGTTACCGTTTCTGTCCCTCTTTCCCCCAGCTGTTCCTTGTCTTCTCTGACTACCTCATTCACCCCTTTTCCCACCTGTTCCCTTTTTCCCTCTGATTAGGTCCCTATATCTCTCTCTGTTTCTGCTCCTGTCTTTGTCGGATTCTTGTTTGTGTGTCTCATGCCTGAACCAGACTATCATCGTGTTTGCTGCAACCTTGTCCTGTCCTGTCGGAATCTACCTGTCCATCTGAGCCCACGTGTGTTCATCATTAAAGAAACTCTGTTTGTTAATTCGCTTTTGGGCCCTCATTCACGCACCTGACAGAAGAATCCGACCAAGAATGGACCCAGCGACTTCGGATCCTCTCCACTCAGCCGTCGAGATCCAGGGAGCGATGCTAGGCAGACACGAGCAGGAATTGTCTGCTGCTCGACATGCCGTTGAGACCCTGGCCACCCAAGTCTCCAACCTCACAGAACAGGTTCACCATCTCCGCCTCGATCCACCGGCCACTTCCAGGGCTTTCGAATCTCCGGAGCCCAGAATCAATAACCCGCCGTGTTACTCTGGGGACCCCACTGAATGCCGCTCGTTCCTCACCTAGTGTGATATTGTGTTTTCTCTCCAGCCCAACACTTACGCCAGGAGCACTGCTCGTGTCGCCTACGTCATATCTCTCCTTACTGGACGGGCTCGTGAGTGGGGCACGGCAATCTGGGAGGCAAGGGCTGAGTGTACTAACCAGTATCAGGACTTTAAGGAGGAGATGATACGGGTTTTTGATCGATCTGTTTTTGGGGAGGAGGCTTCCAGGGCCCTGTCTTCCCTATGTCAAGGCAATCGATCCATAACAGACTACTCTATTGAGTTTCGCACTCTTGCTGCCTCCAGTGGCTGGAACGAGCCGGCTTTGCTCGCTCGTCTTCTGGAGGGTCTCCGCGCAGAGGTAAAGGATGAGATTCTCTCCCGGGAGGTTCCTTCCAGCGTGGATTCCTTGATTGAACTCGCTATTCGCATTGAGCGACGGGTTGATCTTCGTCACCGAGCTCGTGGAAAGGAGCTCGCGTTCTCCGTTGCCCCCCTCTCCGCATCACTACCATCTTCCTCTGCCGGCTCGGGAGCTGAGCCTATGCAGCTGGGAGGTATCCACATCTCGAACGGAGAATCACCAACCGCCTCTGTCTCTATTGCGGTTCTGCTGGTCATTTTGTCACTTCATGTCCAGTAAAAGCCAGAGCTCATCAGTAAGCGGAGGGCTACTGGTGAGCGCTACTACTCCTGTCTCTCCTTCAAGATCCTGCACTACCTTGTCGGTCCATCTACGCTGGACCGGTTCGTCAGCTTCCTGCAGTGCCTTAATAGACTCTGGGGCGGAGGGCTGTTTTATGGACGAGACCTGGGCTCGGGAACATGACATTCCTCTCAGACAGTTAAGGGAGTCCACGGCCTTGTTCGCCCTGGATGGTAGTCCTCTCCCCAGGATTCAGCGTGAGACGCTACCTTTAACCCTCACTGTTTCTGGTAATCATAGCGAAACCATTTCTTTTTTAATTTTTCGTTCACCTTTTACACCTGTTGTTTTGGGCCATCCCTGGCTAGTTTGTCATAATCCTTCCATTAATTGGTCTAGTAATTCTATCCTCTCCTGGAACGTCTCTTGTCATGTGAAATGTTTAATGTCTGCTATCCCTCCTGTTTCCTCTGTCTCTTCTTCACAGGAGGAGCCTGGTGATTTGACAGGGGTGCCGGAGGAATATCACGATCTGCGCACGGTGTTCAGTCGGTCCAGGGCCACCTCTCTTCCTCCACACCGGTCGTATGATTGTAGTATTGATCTCCTTCCGGGAACCACCCCCCCCCGGGGTAGACTATACTCTCTGTCGGCTCCCGAACGTAAGGCTCTCGAGGATTATTTGTCTGTAGCTCTTGACGCCGGTACCATAGTCCCCTCCTCCTCTCCCGCCGGAGCGGGGTTTTTTTTTTGTCAAGAAGAAGGACGGGTCTCTGCGCCCCTGCATAGATTATCGAGGGCTGAATGACATAACAGTGAAGAATCGTTATCCTCTTCCTCTTATGTCTTCAGCCTTCGAGATCCTGCAGGGAGCCAGGTTTTTCACTAAGTTGGACCTTCGTAACGCTTACCATCTCGTGCGCATCAGGGAGGGGGACGAGTGGAAGACGGCGTTTAACACTCCGTTAGGGCACTTTGAATACCGGGTTCTTCCTTTCGGCCTCGCTAACGCTCCAGCTGTCTTTCAGGCATTAGTCAATGATGTCCTGAGAGACATGCTGAACATCTTTGTTTTCGTTTACCTTGACGATATCCTGATTTTTTCACCGTCACTCCAGATTCATGTTCAGCACGTTCGACGTGTCCTCCAGCGCCTTTTAGAGAATTGTCTTTTTGTGAAGGCTGAGAAGTGCACTTTTCATGCCTCCTCCGTCACATTTCTCGGTTCTGTTATTTCCGCTGAAGGCATTAAGATGGATCCCGCTAAGGTCCAAGCTGTCATTGATTGGCCCGCCCCTAAGTCACGCGTCGAGCTGCAGCGCTTTCTCGGCTTCGCGAACTTCTATCGTCGTTTCATCCGTAATTTCGGTCAGGTGGCAGCTCCTCTCACAGCCCTTACTTCTGTCAAGACGTGCTTTAAGTGGTCCGTTTCCGCCCAGGGAGCTTTTGATCTCCTCAAGAATCGTTTTACATCCGCTCCTATCCTTGTTACACCTGACGTCTCTAGACAGTTCGTTGTCGAGGTTGACGCGTCAGAGGTGGGCGTGGGAGCCATTCTTTCTCAGCGCTCCCTCTCTGACGACAAGGTCCACCCATGCGCGTATTTTTCTCATCGCCTGTCGCCGTCGGAACGTAACTATGATGTAGGAAACCGCGAACTGCTCGCCATCCGGTTAGCCCTAGGCGAATGGCGACAGTGGTTGGAGGGGGCGACCGTTCCTTTTGTCGTTTGGACTGACCATAGGAACCTTGAGTACATCCGTTCTGCCAAACGACTTAATGCGCGTCAGGCGCGTTGGGCGCTGTTTTTCGCTCGTTTCGACTTCGTGATTTCTTATCGTCCGGGCTCTAAGAACACCAAGCCTGATGCTTTATCTCGTCTCTTCAGTTCTTCAGTAGCCTCCACTGACCCCGAGGGGATTCTCCCTGAGGGGCGTGTTGTCGGGTTGACTGTCTGGGGAATTGAGAGGCAGGTAAAGCAAGCACTCACTCACACTCCGTCGCCGCGCGCTTGTCCTAGGAACCTTCTTTTCGTTCCCGTTCCTACTCGTCTGGCCGTTCTTCAGTGGGCTCACTCTGCCAAGTTAGCCGGCCACCCTGGCGTTCGGGGTACGCTTGCTTCCATTCGCCAGCGTTTTTGGTGGCCCACCCGGGAGCATGACACGCGTCGTTTCGTGGCTGCTTGTTCGGTCTGCGCGCAGACTAAGTCCGGTAACTCCCCTCCTGCCGGCCGTCTCAGGCCGCTTCCCATTCCCTCTCGACCGTGGTCTCACATCGCCTTAGATTTTGTCACCGGACTGCCTTCGTCAGCGGGGAAGACTGTTATTCTTACGGTTGTCGATAGGTTCTCTAAGGCGGCTCATTTCATTCCCCTTGCTAAGCTTCCTTCTGCTAAAGAGACGGCACAAATCATCATCGAGAATGTTTTCAGAATTCATGGCCTTCCGTCAGACGTCGTTTCGGACAGAGGTCCGCAATTCACGTCTCAATTTTGGAGGGAGTTTTGCCGTTTGATTGGGGCTTCCGTCAGTCTCTCTTCCGGCTTTCACCCCCAGTCTAACGGTCAAGCAGAACGGGCCAATCAGACTATTGGTCGCATCTTACGCAGTCTTTCTTTTCGCAACCCTGCGTCTTGGTCAGAACAGCTCCCCTGGGCAGAATACGCCCACAACTCGCTTCCTTCGTCTGCGACCGGGCTATCTCCTTTTCAGAGTAGCCTCGGGTACCAGCCTCCGCTGTTCTCATCTCAGTTCGCCGAGTCCAGCGTCCCCTCCGCTCAGGCTTTTGTCCAACGCTGCGAGCGCACCTGGAAGAGGGTCAGGTCTGCACTTTGCCGTTATAGGACGCAGACTATGAGGGCTGCTAATAAGCGTAGAACTAAGAGTCCTAGATATTGTCACGGTCAGAGAGTTTGGCTCTCCACTCAGAACCTTCCCCTTAAGACGGCTTCTCGCAAGTTGACCCCGCGGTTCATTGGTCCGTTCCGTATTTCTCGGGTCATTAATCCTGTCGCAGTTCGACTTCTTCTTCCGCGATACCTTCGTCGCGTCCACCCGGTCTTCCATGTCTCCTGTATCAAGCCCGTTCTTCGCGCCCCCGCTCGTCTCCCCCCCCCCCCCCCCCATCCTTGTCGAGGGCGCACCCATCTACAGGGTCCGTAGGATTTTGGACATGCGTCCTCGGGGCCGTGGTCACCAGTACCTCGTAGATTGGGAGGGGTACGGTCCTGAGGAGAGGAGTTGGGTTCCCTCTCGGGACGTGCTGGACCGTGCGCTGATCGAGGATTTCCTCCGTTGCCGCCAGGTTTCCTCCTCGAGTGCGCCAGGAGGCGCTCGGTGAGTGGGGGGGTACTGTCATGTATTGTCATGTTGTGTCTTTCTGTCCTTTCCTTTCACCCTGTCTCCCTCTGCTGGTCGTACTAGGTTACCGTTTCTGTCCCTCTTTCCCCCAGCTGTTCCTTGTCTTCTCTGACTACCTCATTCACCCCTTTTCCCACCTGTTCCCTTTTTCCCTCTGATTAGGTCCCTATATCTCTCTCTGTTTCTGCTCCTGTCTTTGTCGGATTCTTGTTTGTGTGTCTCATGCCTGAACCAGACTATCATCGTGTTTGCTGCAACCTTGTCCTGTCCTGTCGGAATCTACCTGTCCATCTGAGCCCACGTGTGTTCATCATTAAAGAAACTCTGTTTGTTAATTCGCTTTTGGGTCCTCATTCACGCACCTGACAATCTTCCCTGTCCCTGCTGAAGAAAAGCAGGCCCAAACCATGATGCTGCCACCACCATGTTTGACAGTGGGGATGGTGTGTTCAGGGTGATGAGCTGTGTTGATTTTACGCCAAACATAACGTCTTGCATTGTTGCCAAAAAGTTCAATTTTGGTTTCATCTGACCAGAGCACCATCTTCCACATGTTTGGTGTGTCTCCCAGGTGGCTTGTGGCAAACTTTAAACGACACTTTTTATGGATATCTTTAAGAAATGGCTTTCTTCTTGCCACTCTTCCATAAAGGCCAGATTTGTGCAATATACGACTGATTGTTGTCCCATGGACAGAGTCTCCCACCTCAGCTGTAGATCTCTGCAGTTCATCCAGAGTGATCATGGGCCTCTTGGCTGCATCTCTGATCAGTCTTCTCCTTGTATGAGCTGAAAGTTTAGAGGGACGGCCAGGTCTTGGTAGATTTGCAGTGGTCTGATACTCCTTACATTTCAATATTATCGCTTGCACAGTGCTCCTTGGGATGTTTAAAGCTTGGGAAATCTTTTTGTATCCAATTCCGGCTTTAAACTTCTTCACAACAGTATCTCGGACCTGCCTGGTGTGTTCCTTGTTCTTCATGATGCTCTCTGCGCTTTTAACGGACCTCTGAGACTATCACAGTGCAGGTGCATTTATACGGAGACTTGATTACACACAGGTGGATTGTATTTATCATCATTAGTCATTTAGGTCAACATTGGATCATTCAGAGATCCTCACTGAACTTCTGGAGAGAGTTTGCTGCACTGAAAGTAAAGGGGCTGAATAATTTTGCACACCCAATTTTTCAGTTTTTGATTTGTTAAAAAAGTTTGAAATATCCAATAAATGTTGTTCCACTTCATGGTTGTGTCCCACTTGTTGTTGATTCTTCACAAATACAGTTTTATATCTTTATGTTTGAAGCCTGAAATGTGGCAAAAGGTCGCAAAGTTCAAGGGGACCGAATACTTTCGCAAGGCACTGTATAAAGCCCTTTTCACATCAGCCAATTTCATAAAGTGCTGTATAGAAACGCAGCCAAAAACCCCAAACAGAAAGCAATGCAGATATAGAAGCACAGTGGCTTCAAAAAACTCCATAGAAGGGCCAGAACCTAGTAAGAAACCTAGAGAGGAACCAGTCTATGAGGGGTGGCCTCTTCTGGCTGTGCCAGGTGGAGATTATAACCGAACATGGCCAAGATGTTCAAACGTTCATAGATGACCAGTAGGGCCAGATAATAATAATCACATTGGTTGTAGAGGGTGAAACAGGTCAACACCTCAGGAGTAAATGTAATTTGGCTTTTCATAGCCGATCATTCAGAGACAGAGAAGGCAGGTGCGGTAGAGAGAGAGTCCAAAACAGCAAGTCAGGGACAAGGTAGCACATCCAGTGAACAGGTCAGGGTTCTATAGTCGCAGGCAGAACAGTTGAAACTGGAACAGCAGCATGACCATGTGGACTGGGGACAGCAAGGAGTCATCTGGCCAGGTAGTCTTGAGGCATGGTCCTAGGGCTCAGGTCCTCCGGGAGAAGAGAGAGAGAAAGAGAGAAAAGAGAGACAGAGAATTAGAGGGAGCATACTTAAATTCACACAGGACACTGGATAAGACAGAAAAAATACTCCAGATATAACAGACTGACCCTAGCCCCCAGACACATACTACTGCAGCATAAATACTGGAGGCTGAGATAGGAGGGGTCAGGGGACACTGTGGCCCCGTCTGACAATACCCACGGAGAGGGCCAAACAGGCAGGATATAACCCCACCCACGTTGCCAAAGCACAGCCCTCACAGCATTTGAGGGATATCTTCAACCACGAACCTACCATCATGAGACAAGGCTGAGTATAGCCCACGGCACAAACCCGAGGGGGGCACCAACCGGGGCAGGAAGATCACGTCAGTACCTCAACCCACTCAGCTACCCTCAACCCTTCCCATCTATATCTGAAGACTATCCAGTTTTGATATCTATTTGCCATATATTTATAACTGTGCTCATTCCCAAAAGGTCTTAAAATATATACATGTTAAGGACACAGTATATTTCACATTAGTTATGTTGTTTTTAGTCACACCCTTCAGTTCCACTCAACCTCCCATCAATCTCTGAACACCATCCAGTTTTGATTTCTGTTTGGACTATATTTTTCGACTCTGCTGTGATGTTTCACAAATGTTCTGAACATTTCTATTTTCCTAGTTTATACAGATTGTAAATGAAAGACAATTTTTTTTACTAAAAGTATTATTATATTTTTTATCGATTGACCTAAACTTTTTAAATCACCCAGTAGTGCTATTTGCAGAGTTAGCTCCAGGGAAAGGTTGAAATTCCATAGGCATTCCTGAACCTGCAACCAAAAACAAGCTACTTATAGACAGTACCAAAACCAGTTTGATTGATTGATTCTAATGATTGTCTCAGCAGGAAAATCTACAGAGCTGGGATGGATGTATCCCATACTGTGGGGAGAACAAGTATTTGATACACTGCCGATTTTGCAGGTTTTCCTACTTACAAAGCATGTAGAGGTCTGTAATTTGTATCATAGGTACACTTCAACTGTGAGAGACGGAATCTAAAACAAAAATTCAGAAAATCACATTGTATGATTTTTAACTAATTAATTTCCATTTTATTGCATGACATAAGTATTTGATCACCTACCAACCAGTAACAATTCCGGCTCTCACTGACCTGTTAGTTTTTCTTTAAGAAGCCCTCCTGTTCTCCACTCATTACCTGTATTAACTGCACCTGTTTGAACTCGTTACCTGTATAAAAGACACCTGTCCACACACTCCATCAAACAGACTCCAACCTCGCCACAATGGCCAAGACCAGAGAGCTGTTCAAGGACATCGGGGATAAAATTGTAGACCTGCACAAGGCTGGGATAGGCTACAAGACAATAGGCAAGCAGCTTGGTGAGAAGGCAACAACTGTTGGTGCAATTATTGGAAAATGGAAGAAATTCAAGATGACGGTCAATCACCCTCGGTCTGGGGCTCCATGCAAGATCTCACCTCGTGGGGCATCAATGATCATGAGGAAGGTGAGGGATCAGCCCAGAACTACACGGCAGGACCTGGTCAATGACCTGAAGAGAGCTGGGACCACAGTCTCAAAGAAAACCATTAGTAACACACTACGCCGTCATGGATTAAAATCTTGCAGCTCACGAAAGGTCCCCCTGTTCAAGCCAGCGCATGTCCAGGCCCGTCTGACGTTTGCCAATGACCATCTGGATGATTCAGAGGAGGAATGGGAGAAGGTCATGTGGTCTGATGAGAAAAAAATTTAGCTTTCTGGCCTAAACTTCACTCACCGTGTTTGGAGGAAGAAGAAGGATGAGTACAACTCCAAGAACAACATCCCAACCGTGAAGCATGGAGGTGGGAACATCATTCTTTGGGGATGCTTTTCTGCAAAGGGGACAGGACGACTGGCTGGGTCTTCCAGCATGACAACGACCCGAAACACACAGCCAGGGCAACTAAGTAGTGGCTCCGTAAGAAACATCTCAAGGTCCTGGAGTGGCCTAGCCAGTCTCCAGACCTGAACCCAATAGGAAATCTTTGGAGGGAGCTGAAAGTCAGTATTGCCCAGCGACAGCCCCGAAACCTGAAGGATCTGGAGAAGGTCTGTATGGAGGAGTGGGTCAAAATCCCTGCTGCAGTGTGTGCAAACCTGGTCAAGAACTACAGGAAATGTATGATCTCTGTAATTGCAAACAAAGGTTTCTGTACCAAATATTAACTTCTTCGATATAGGGGGCGCTCTTTTAATTTTTGGATAAAAAAACGTTCCCATTTTGAACAAGATATTTTGTCACGAAAAGATGCTCGACTATGCATATAATTGACAGCTTTGGAAGGAAAACACTATTATCTGTGAGTGCCACAGAACTGATGCTACAGGCGAAACCAAGATGAAATTTCAAACAGGAAATGCACCATATTTTGAAGGCGCTGTGTTCCAATGTCTCCTTATATGGCTGTGAATGCGCCAGGAATGAGCTTACACTTTCTGTCGTTTCCCCAAGGTGTCTGCAGCATTGTGACGTATTTGTAGGCATATTATTGGAAGATTGACCATTTTACACTACATCTACCAGGTGCTCGCTTGGTGTCCTCCGTCGCAAATATTGCGTAATCTCCAGCTGCGTGTATTTTTCCATTTGCTTCCGAGGAGAAACCCAACTGCCACGAATGATTTATCATTGAATAGATATGTGAAAAACACCTCGAGGATTGATTCTAAACAACGTTTGCCATGTTTCTGTCGATATTATGGAGTTAATTTGGAAAAAAGTTTGGCGTTGTAATGACTGAATTTTCTGGGTTTTTTCTTAGCCAAAACGGAGCGATTTCTCCTACACAAGTAATCTTTTTGGAAACTGAACATTTGCTATCTAACTGAGAGTCTCCTCATTGAAAACATCCGAAGTTCTTCAAAGGTAAATTATTTTATTTGAATGCTTTTCTTGTTTTTGTGAAACTGTTGCCTGCTGAACGCTAGGCTTAATGCTATGCTAGCTATCAATACTCTTACACAAATGCTTGTGTAGCTATGGTTGAAAAGCATATTTTGAAAATCTGAGATGACAGTGTTGTTAACAAAAGGCTAAGCTTGTGAGTGAATATATTCCTTTCATTTCCTTTGCGATTTTCATTGATAGTTAACGTTGCGTTATGGTAATGAGCTTGAGGCTATGATTACGCTCCCGGATACGGGATTGCTCGACGCAAGAAGTTAAGTTCTGCTTTTCTGATGTATCAAATAATTATGTCATGCAATAAAATGCTAATTAATTACTTAAAAATCATACAATGTGATTTTCTGGATTTTTAAAATATTTTTAGATTCCGTCTCTCACAGTTGAAGTGTACCTATGATAAAAACTACAGACCTCTACATGCTTTGTAAAAAGGAAAACCTGCAAAATCGGCAGTGTATCAAATACTTGTTCTCCCCACTGTATATACAGTTGAAGTCGGATGTTTACATACACCTTAGCCAAATACATATAAACTCAGTTTTTTCACAATTGCTGAAATTTAATCCTAGTAATCAATCCCTTTCTTAGGTCAGTTAGGATCACCACTTTATTTTAAGAATGTGAAATGTCAGAATAATAGTAGATAATGATTTATTTCAGCTTTTATTTCTTTCATCACATTCCCAGTGGGTCAGAAGTTTACATACACTCAATTAGTATTTGGTATCATTAACTTTCAATAATTTAATTTGGGTCAAACGTTTTGGGAAGCCTTCCACAAGCTTCATTCAATAAGTTGGGTGAATTTTGGCCCATTCCTCCTGACAGAGCTGGTGTAACTGAGTCAGGTTTGTAGGCCTCCTTGCTCGCACACACTTTTTCAGTTCTGCCCACAAATTTTCTACAGTATTGAGGTCAGGGCGTTGTGATGGCCACTCCAATACCTTAACTGTGTTGTTCTTAAGCCATTTTGGCACAACTTTGGAAGTATGCTTGGGGTCATTGTCCATTTAGAAGGCCCATTTGAAACCAAGTATTAACTTCCTGACTGATGTCTTGAGATGTTGCTTCAATATGTCCACATAATTTTCCCTCATTATCATGCCATCTATTTTGTGAAGCGCACCAGTCTCTCCTGCAGCAAAGCACCCCCACAATATGATGCTGGGATAGTGTTCCTCAGCGTGCAACCCTCCCTCCCCCTTTTTCCTCCAAACATAACGATGGTCATTATGGCCAAACCGTTCTATTTTTGTTTCATCAGACCAGAGGACATTTCTCCAAAATGTACAATCTTTGTCCCCATGTGTAGTTGCAAACTGTAGTCTGGATTTTTTGGGGCGTGTTTGGAGCAAAGGTTTCTTCCTTTGCCTAGCGGCCTTTCAGGTTATGACGATATTGGACTCGTTTTGCTGTGGATATAGATACTTTTGTACCTGTTTCCTCCAGCATCTTCACAAGGTCCTTTGCTGTTGTTCTGAGATATATTTGCACTCTTCACACCAAAGTACATTCATCTCTAGGAGACAGAACGCGTCTCCATCCTGAGCGGTATGACGGCTGTGTGGTCCTATGCTGTTTATACTTGTGTAATATTGTTTGTACAGATGAATGTGCTCAGGCGTTTAGAAATTGCTCCCAAGGATGGGCCAGACTTGTGGAAGTCAAAACATTTTTTTCCTGAGGTCTTGGCTGATTTCTTTTGATTTTCCCATGATGTCAAGCGAAGAGGCACAGAGTTTGAAGGTAGGCCTTGAAATAGATCGACAAGTACATCTCCAATTGACTCAAATGATGTCAATTAGCCTATCAGAAGCTTCTAAAGCCATGACCTAATTTTCTGGAATTTTCCAAGCTGTTTAAAGGCACAGTCAACTTAGCGAATGTAAACGTCTGACCTACTGGAAGTGTGATAGTGAAATAATCTGTCTGTAAACAATTGTTGTAAAAATTATTTGTGTCATGCACAAAGTAGATGTCCTAACCGACTTGCCAAAACTATAGTTTGTTAGCAGAAATTTGTGGAGTTATTGAAAAACAAGTTTTAATGACTCCAACCTAACTGTATGTAAACTTCTGACTTCAACTATATATATATATATGTATATATATATATATATATATGTGTGTATATATATATATATATATGTGTGTAACATTCTATTTGTTGCAAAAATAATTGTAATTGGAAAATTCTAATGTTTGAATTCCTGGAAATCTACACATTTTGCCATGAGATTGAAAGAAAAATGTGTTTTAAGTTTTAAAGCTAATTTCCTACAATTCCTTTTGCAATGGGTTATGCTATGTTTCTAGTCATTTAGCATACGTTCTCACCCAGAGCGCCTTAAAGGAGCAATTAGGGTTAAGTGCCTTGATCGAGGGCACATCAACAGAATATTCACCTAGTCGGCTCAGAGATTCGACCCAGCGACCCACTGGCCCAATGCTCTTAATCACTAGTTCATAAACCATGTGCCATGGAATTGGTTCATCAAATCTTTTCCATCTATTTTGCAATCTATATGGCACAACTGTCAATGTCTTGGTCCATAATTAAATTAAACTGGTATACTTTTTTATTTACCACAATTTTCTTTAACCAATGTTGGTCTTTAATGCAGGGCTGACAGACAGGTTCCTTACTTTTTCCCCCTTCCACTTGCAGATAAGAGATAAAGCAACACCTCTTGGCACAATGCCTCTCCCCCATTTGACCTAGATAGTTTGTGTGTATGCATTGATATGTAGGCTACGTGTACCTTTTTAAAGAATGTATGCAGTTCTGTCCTTGAGCTGTTCTTGTTTATGGATGTTCTGTATTATGCAATTCTGTATTATGTTTCATGTTTTGTTTGGACCCCAGGAAGAGTAGCTGCTGCTTTTGCAACAGCTAATGGGGATCCTAATAAAATATCAACTACCAAATTTGTACAATAGTAATAGAAAAAAAATGAAGTGGTACCGGGAGACCTTCAGAAGATTCCTAGAGAAAATCAACCGACATGTATGTGTTTGTGAGAGTCTCACCTTTCCACAAAGGGGACATATTAGTGTGTAGCCCAAACTGTTCGGACGCTACAGACAGAAGTTCAGCAGTACCGACTATAGACAAGTCCCAAGACGCTTGTGGGGGTAGTACAGCAAAACGGTGAACACCATTTTATTTGTGAGAGTCTCATTGTTCCATAGAAGAGTCATAATAGTTTGTTGGCTTAACCTACAAACTATCGGACGCAACAAACAATATCAGAAGACCAATTTGTGTTCGCACTGGGGGACCGGGTCTGGCTCTCGACCCGAAACCTGCCCCTCCGCCTGCCCTGCACCTGGGGCCGCAGTGTGTTGGGCCATTTAAAGTCCTGAGGAGGATAAACAAGGTGTGTTATAGGTTACAACTTTCTACTTGTTATCGTATTAACCCCTCGTTTCATGTGTCTCTCCTCAGGCCAGTGGTGGCTGGTCCCCTACAAGAAGGTGAGGTGCCTGAGGTCCCTCCGCCCCCTCTGGACATCGAGGGGTCCCTGGTGTACACAGTACGTGCCATTCTGGACTCGAGATGCCGGGCGAGGGGCCTACAGTACCTCATGGACTGGGAGGGGTACGGTCCGGAGGAGAGGTGCTGGGTACCGGTGGGGGACATTTTGGACCCTTCACTCTTGAGGGACTTCCACCGCCTCCACCCGGATCGCCTGGCACCTCACCTCCCAGGTCGCCCTCGAGGCCGGTGGAGGCGCGCTGCGGGAGCCGCGAGTCAGGGGGTGGTACTGTCACAACTCCCGCCGAAGTTGGCTCCCCTGCCTGTTAGAGCGGTGCTCGGCGGTCATCGTCACCGGCCACTAGCCGCCACCGATCCCTTTTCCCTTTTCTGTTAGTTTAGTCTTTTGAGTTGCACCTGTTCCTATTTGTGTTTTCTTGATTTGCTTACCTATTTAAGCTTGTGAAGCCCGTCCTTGTTTGTGTGGGATTATTTTTGTGTTCACGTTTTGAATCGGAGGTGTTATTGTGCTCTGGACCGTGTTACCCTGTGTTTTGGATTGGTCAGTGTTTTCCGCCCTGTGTTTTGGGCATGACCATTTTGTGCCGGAATAAAGTGCTTTTTTCCGTGAACCCTCTGCTCTCTGCACCTGATTCCTACTTCCACTCCTAGTCATCCGTGACACACAGATTCTCAATTGGATTGAGGACTGGGCTTTGACTAGGCCATTCCAATACATTTAAATATTTCCGCTTCAACTACTCAAGTGTTGCTTTAGCAGTATGCTTAGGGTCCTTGTTCTGCTGGAAGGTGAACCTCCGTCCCAGTCTCAAATCTCTGGAAGACTGAAACAGGTTTCCCTCAAGAATTTCCCTGTATTTAGCGCCATCCATCATTCCATCAATTCTGACAGTTTCCCTGTCCCTGCGATGAAAACCATCCCCACAGCATGATGCTGCCACCACCATGCTTCACTGTAGGGATGGGTTTGCGCCAGACAATGTTGTCCTTGATGGCCCAAAATGTTTGTCTCTTCCATATGTTTGGGGAGTCTCCCACATGCCTTTTGCCGAACACCAAACGTGTTTGCTTATTTTTTTCTTTAAGCAAGGATTTTTTTCTGGACACTATTTCGTAAAGCCCAGCTCTGTGGGGTGTACAACTTAAAGTCGTCCTATGGACAGATAATCCAATCTCCGCTGTGGAGCTTTGCAGCTCCTTCAGAGTTATCTTTGGTCTCTTTGTTGCCTCTCTTGAGTAATGCCCTCCTTGCCTGGTCCGTGAGTTTTGGTGGGCGACCCTCTCTTGGCAGGTTTGTTGTGGTGCCATATTCTTTCCATTTTTAATAATGGATTTAATGGTGCTCCATGGGATGTTCAAAGTTTCAGATATTTTTTTATAACCCAACCCTGATCTGTACTTCTCCACAACTTTGTCCCTGACCTGTTTGGAGAGATCATTGGTCTTCATAGTGCTTGCTTGGTGGTTCCCCTTGCTTAGTGGTATTGCAGACTCTAGAAAGAGGAGTGGGAGGCAAGTACATTAGAGTGGACCTGTGAGGCGTCTGTTTCTCAAACTATACACTAGTGTACTTGTCCTCTTGCTCAGTTGTACACTGGGGCCTCCCACTCCTCTTTCTATTCCGGTTAGAGACAGTTTGCTCTGTTCTGTGAAGGGAGTAGTACACAGTGTTGTCCGAGCGCTTCAGTTTCTTGGCAATTTCTCACATGGAATAGCCTACATTTCTCAGAACAAGAATAGACTAACGAGTTTCAGAAGAAAAGTCTTTGTTTCTGGCCATTTTGAGCCTGTAATTGAACCCACAAATTCTGATGCTCCAGATACTCAACTAGTCTAAAGAAGGCCAGTTTTATAGCTTCTTTAATCAGAACACCAGTTTTCAGCTGTGCTAACAATTGTAAAAGGGTTTTCTTAATGATCAAATGATTTTAAAATTATAAACCTGGATTAGCTAACACAAGAGTGATGATTGATTGGAACACAAGAGTAATGGTTGCTGATAATGGGCCTCTGTATGCCTATGTAGATATAGATATAAAAAATCTGTTTCCAGCTACAATAGTAATTTACAACATTAACAATGTCTACACTGTATTTCTGATCAACTTGATGTTATTTTAATGGACAAAATTAGCTTTTCTTTGAAAAACAAGGACATTTCTAAGTGACCCCAAACTTTTGAACGGTAGTGTCGATCAAGGACTAGATAAAGTGCATTTTTGCTACTACTTTCCCACATTTAGTCTTGAAATCTTTGGTTGTTTACTACACTACCTTACTCACTCTATTTAGCATATGGCCTCACGTTAATCCTTAAAGAGATAGGTAGGGCTAAGGCTTAAGAGGGTGTGAATTAGGCTGAATGGGTGTAGACAAAGAGCTTTCAGTATCAAAACATTCAAAGGTGTTCCAAAAAAAGTGGGGTTACAAGTTTATCAACTTTCAAAGCAGAATTACTTTCCCATTGTTCCTCAAACGCAATGTCTGGTATACCATTTTCTAGCTCTGAATCTCTTATCCAATGTAAAACAAAATGCTGCATAGGAGCCGGTCCGTCAAATATTTCCACACTATGAGGTATAATGCTGGAATAATACTGTGAACTTGTGAATGAGGATAATGCCCTTTTAGTGTAAGAGTGTTTGAAAACATCACATGAAATTCCAAACTATTTTGGTGGGATGGAATTTGACCTGCCTGGTGACATCACCAGGCATTACATCTGTTAATAGACCAATAAGAAAGATAGTTCCAAACCTCTGTCAATAGCAGCTAGTTTTCCCTTCCCAACTCAGACCACTCACAGACTGTCACGGTTGTCATAAGAACTGGACCAAGGCGCAACATACGTAGAGTTCCACATCTTTAATATAAAGTGAAACTTAAGCAAAACGAACAACGAAACGTGGCTATGTGGTGCAAAAACACAAAATAATATCCCACAAAACAGGTGAGAACAAGGAACCCTTAAGTATGATCCACAATTAGAGACAACGATAATCAGTTGCCTCTAATTGGGAACCATACTCAATCCCAAAACATAGAAACAAAATGACTAGAACACGCCCCTAGTCACGCTCTGACCTAAACACCATAGAGAACCAAGGGCTCTCTATGGTCAGGGCGTGACACAGACAGTCCTAGCAGTTTTTTTGAGAACAATCACAGTAAGGTACTTAACCGTTACCTGGAAATTATTTGAAATTGAGATAAAAACAGTTGCATTACATATCAATCCATGGGGTGGAGAGAAAAACTTGCAGTTTTAAAGCAAATTTACTACAATTCTACACATTTTACCATGATTTATGCCATGTTAATATGATACTTCTATAAGAGTGAAAGTGACTAACAAATCAATGGGGGCACCCTGGAAACAGGGCCCCTGGGCACGTGCCCGGTCGGTATTCGGCCATGATTATAACAAGTTTATATAGCTGGCTAGACAAACTTGTTCGCTGATATGGTTAGTTGAGTGCCTGTCAGTCACTCACATAACAAGAGGAAAACTGCTGATACACAACCAAATTTCAAGTTTGCACCCCATGTATTCTTCTATTCTAACTCTGAACAGTAAGTTGGTTGAGAACCTCTGACATATCCCGACCCACCGTTAACATGTCTGCCACACACTTTGGGTCTCAACCCAAACTTTAAGAAAGGCTGGACTACTGAGATCTGATTTTGACATAATGACAGTGTTTTGATGATTGATTTATAAGCGACAGTGGGCCACATCATGAACAATTTAGTTTACATTGTGACCATTGAGAAAACTGAACTGTAAAGATGCCATAATGTGTAGCTGCATTGACTTTATTCATATTGAATTCATTGTTGAGTATTGTGTGTGTTTGTCTACGCCCATACCAGACATTAACACTTCCTTAAAAATATTATTACAGTAACAGTGCTATTACAGAAATCTTAAAATATCCTATTACAAGTACATTTACTATAAGTATTATAAGAGAGCATTCCCACTGGGCACACATGGTTTCCATGTCATTTAAATGACTTTGAACCAATGTGGAATAGACGTTGAATTGACGTCTGTGCCCCGTGGGTTTATTACTATGGTTGTAGTAGTTGTAGTAGGCTAGTATAAGTAGCAGTAGTATAGCAGCAGCAGCTGTTGTTGCTGTTGTTGTTGTAGCAGCACTAGTAGTAGTAGTATAAAGGCAGTAGTAGTTGTAGTAGTGTATGTGAACAGCAGAGATACACTCCCTTCTACTTGACTAAACACAGACCATTAAGTCTCTGTGCCTGTGTGTCTGAGTGTGTATGTATTCTGCCTATTGGAGGCAAGTCAGACAACTGACATTCAATGCTTGTTTTGCTCTTAGACTACTGCAATAGCATAATAATACATGGAAAAAGCTTGCAGTGGGGGGCAAACAAAATAAACAATTTGATGCCATTTATAAGTGATGCTTTCGCTTTAAATTTGTGTGTGATCAGTCTCAGCTGGTCTATGCGCTCTGAGCGATCTGGTGGTGCAGACTACCGCATCCTTTCATTTTTACTTTCCATCCCTCCTCTACGAACCTGAATTGGAAGCATTAATCTCCCCTCCTCCAGACTTCACATCCGGGTCACCCACTAGTAGCCTATCTCCTGTGTCTTGCCTGTGTGTGTGTGACAGCGTAGTTCTCCACCCAACTGTACTGCAGACCTCTACCCTAATACGCTGCATGCTAGACGGATACTATGCCTGGCATGTGTTGGTGATGGAGCTACCGGTGGCGCTCTGAGCTGGTGAGAGCCGAGACCTGCACGACACACACAGGCAGGGATGAGACATAGACTATCGGATAGGCACCCCGGATTGATAATACTAGCTCAATGATGTCCAATAGCCTGAAGAAGAAAAATCACTGGACCAACAAAGTCCACGAAGCGGTTGTCATCAGGAGCAAAGAAGGGGAATTTGGCTTCGAGCTGAAGGGGGGCGCGGAGATTGGGCAGTTCCCCTACTTCGGCGAGGTGAAACAAGGCAAAGCGGCTGTCCAGAGCGGAAAGCTGGCTCAGAGTGAGTTGCTGCTGGAGGTCAACAACACAGCGGTGGCTGGGCTCACCACCCGAGATGTTCTGGCCATCATCAAACACTGCAAAGACCCGGTCCGCTTCAAGTGTGTCAAACAAGGTGAGGTATGCCAGACAGTGGGCTAAAGGCGCAAAAGCTAAACATTGAACAAGTGTGAGTGTGCCGCCGCCACCTTCAATATATAAGGACCTGCCTGTCTGGTTGTAGCCTATTTTATGTCTGTCTGCTCATCAGAAATAACCTATCTCTATGTCATCAATGGGTGGGGCTATTGTAAACTATGTCACTCAAAACTGCAAGGATGAAATCGTGGTGTAGATATTGGGGAGGGGTATTTTGAGTGGCATATGGAGGGATATTTGAAAACACATTATAAGTGGAAGGATATGTTGTCACCATCATTAATTAAGGCATTTCTAGGCAAATATTAAGAAGACAAAATATGAAGACTGAGTTGTATTATAATGATACAGATGCATATCTATTCATATTAAGAAGACATAGATGAAGACTCCGTTTTATTATAATGATGCACAAAAATATTTACATATAAAATAGTTCCTGCAATTCTACAGTTTGACATGACTTTATGGTATAAAAACACTATAAGTGGAAGGATAAGTCACCGTCAATGAAAGTATTTCAAGGCAAATATTAAGAAGACAGAAAAGATGAAGACTGAGTATAATGATGGACATGAATATGTATATAGGATATAATTGACTAAAATTATCATACATTTGAGTATCAAGTTTTGTAGTTTACATAGATTGCAGGTGGAAAACATACACTTGAGGGGCTGAGCTAAAATATACCTTCCAGTTTATTTAGAGTTTTGATATTCAGTCTAACAAACTGATGTCATTTAAGACAATAGTTAAAGTGGCTTCAAGATATTTCACTTAGGGTTCAGGGTGGTCTGAGTTTAACTAAGGAGAGAGCGAGACCATTGTATATACATGCTTTTTGTACTTTAACAATTTGCACATCGTAAAACACTGTACATTGCCTTAATATGAAATTAGAACATTAGTGTGTGTGTGCCAGAGGAGTGTCTCCATTGAAGCTGTAAATAAGTCCAGGAGTAATATTTAATGTACTATTACTGAAGCTTGAGGGTTGATGTAGTCTGAAGGTGTCTGACAGAGCCTGGACTTGACCTTTCTAGGAGGCAGACAGTGGCTGGGCTCTGAATGTGGTTTACTGTTCTGGACTTTGATGGCGGCAGACATTTTCTGGGCTCTGAATGCAGCTGACAGAGACTGGACTGGAGTTTTCTAGAAGACAGACAGCTGGACTCTGAAGATGGCTGACAGAGCCTGGACTGGACTAAACTTGGAAGAAGGCAGGCAGTGGCTGGGCTCTGGGGGTGGCTGACAGAGACTGGATATCTCTAGGAGGCAGACAGTAGCTGGACTCTGAAGATGGCTGACAGAGACTGCACTAAACTTGGCTGGTTGAATTTGACGGAGGCAGACATTATTTGTTTCCATCTTCAACATCAGTAAAATATACACATTGACAGGGACCACAGTTTTGTGTTTTTTTTTTTAGATAATTAACTTCTTTGGAAGAGGGGGCAGCATTTTCACGTCCGGATGAAAAGTGTGCCCAGAGTAAACTGCCTGCTACTCAGGCCCAGATGCTAGGATATGCATATTAGTAGTAGAATTGGAAAGAAAACACTCCGAAGCTTCTAAAACTGTTTGATTGATGTCTGTGAGTATAACAGAACTCACATGGCAGGCAAAAACCTGAGAAAAAATCCAACCAGGAAGTGGGAAATCTGAGGGTTGTAGGTTTTCAAGTTTTAGCCTATCCAATATACAGTGTCTGTGGGGTCATATTGCACTTCCGAAGGCTTCCACTAGATGTCGACAGTCTTTCGAACCTTGTTTCCGGCTTCAACTGTGAAGTGGGAGAGAATGAGAGCTGATTGAGTCATGGGTCTGTCAGAAGGCCATGTGCTCAGTCAGGCGCGCGCCCGTGAGAGTTAGCTTTGTTCCCTTTCATTTCTAAAGACAAAGGAATTCTCTGGTTGAAACATTATTGAAGATTTATGATAAAAACATCCTAAAGATTGATTATATACATCGTTTGACATGTTTCTACAAACTGTAGTATAACTTTTTTGACTTTGTCTGGACCTAGTGCCTGCGCATTTGGATTATTGTACTAAATGCACGATCAAAAAGGAGGTATTTGGACATAAATTATGGACTTTATCGAACAAAACTAACATTTATTGTGGAACTGGGATTCATGGGAGTGCATTCTGATGAAGATCATCAAAGGTAAGTGAATATTTTCAAGATATACCTTCACAGGGACCACACAGTTTTGTGACAGTTTATTTTCACTTTAGGGGATAAATAATCTCAGTCACCTGTAGATCAACACTGCTGCTGCCCCTGCTTGCACTGACATCATTCTCTTCACTGTCACTTGCTCCCGATCACAGCAGACATGGATATATACAGTGACCCAGACAGAGACAGTGAACAATGAAGTTTACTTTACAGGACACATTTACTGTGAGTTCAGCAATCACATTTAACTAGGACTACATTTTTTTATTTAACCAGGCAAGTCAGTTAAGACCCATACAGCCTGGAATCAAATTAAGGTCTGTAGTGACGCCTCTAGCACTGAGATGCAGTAACTTAGACTGCTACGCCACATGAATCTTTCAAGATTGTAAATGACATGACCAAACAGTTTCCATCCCCCTCTGAACTTCTGTCTTCCACTGAGTTCACAGTGTGCACTGCTCAGTGAGACAGAAGTTCCAGCTCAGTGGGACAGAAATTCTGAGGGGGGATGGTCATGCTGCTAACTTTTCTTTTAGGTTGATGCCCAAAGACAATGCGGATACCTGGTCCCTTTCTTTTACCTGGCGGTGGCATGTCGAGTCAGACTAGGCTGAGACTCACTACTCACTCACACTGTGAATAAATTAATGTAGCTAGTAACCTTGTCCCAAGGCTCGAAATCCTGGCACATAGAGCATGGTAACACTATGCCTACAGCCCTGCACAGCGATAAAATCTGACTGTAGTTTTAACACAGCCAGATCAACAGTCGGGGCAATAGCATATACAGTGCCTTCAAAAAGCATCCAGACCCCTTGACTTTTTCCATTTTTTGTTAGGTTACAGCGTTATTCAAAAATAGATTCAATTGTTTTATTCCTTCATCAGTCTACACACAATACCCCATAATGACAAAGCAAAAACAGGTTTTTATAAATTGAGCTAAAAATGGAATTATCACTCCTTTCGGGAAAGTAGGCATATGTCGTGTGTCACTTCTTGACAGCAGAGCCATTTAAACGTAAACCTATTTTTATTTATTTAAAAAAGTCTATGCGTTTTTTGGCATAAATGCCTTCTGGAACATGTGAACTTTCATGTGCCTTAATAACAAACGTGTATGCTGTCTGTAAACATGAATACAATTGTTAAATTAGGTGCCCAGTTGGTTTATCCAAGGACAAAGTGAGCAACCTTTCTGCTAGCCTAGATTGATTGAGATAATGAGTGGGCTGGACATGCCGAGAGATGGTTTGGATTGGTCTGCCATCAGGCAGGCTGCTGTTTATAACATGAGCAGTATGTGTAGGTAATCCTTTCTAACGTGGCTTTTTTGAAAGATATGAAGTAGTAAAACTGCATAAGTGTTGCTCTCCACTTTCTGGTGGACCGCATTTTGATATCAGTGGAATTATATCAGGCTAAGATGGAGAAAATTCTGCCATTTGATTGTGAATATGCAGACGAAGTCGAAAAGAGAACACACAGAAGGCTGTTGTATAAAACACCTGTCTCTGGATTACATCTTCAAACTAAGGGCAACCATGGCATCCGTGACAGGGAGGGAGAAGCGTCCATTTTCAGATATTACACGTTCCAATTTTTGGCAGAAAGTCATTTTCATTTCAAGTTAAAGTGTACTGTTAGCTAGCTAGCTAATGTTACGTGTATGTAGTAATATTATTCATATCTCAGAGACAGCTAGCTAACATTGAACCTGGTTGGTTAGCTACCTGCAGATACATGCAGGGTAGTAATGTTATGAGTTGTGATTATGGTTTATTGTTTACCTAGCTAGCTAAATGTCTGAACAAAAGACTTCACTGTGCAAGTAACTATTTCAATAGAATGTTTATTATGTCACTGCTACAACTGTCGATAGACGTAGCTGGTAAATTCACTCTGGCTATCTACTCCGATTTCAGAGCACTCTCTAAATTGTTGCCAGCAGCACAGTTGCAGTCACCAATGCTCTGGATAAAATAACATAGCCTAACCAGCTCTGCTAGCGTGTGTAAAATGGTCAGTGAGCTGTTCTCTCATTTGTGTCTGGAAGTAGCTAGCAAGCTAGCCAACGTTAGCCAGTTAGCTTGGGTGCTTGACTGCTGTTGTTAAGGCCAGAATGCTACTCCTCGGCCAGAGCACCCAGTGTATGCTCTGAACGCTTCGAGTGAAAGGCTCTGAATTTACGAATGGACAATCTGACAACATTCTCAGTTTATGAATGCATAGAGCACGCTCTGGCACTCCAGATTAAATTTACGAACACACCTGTAGTATAAACCAGTGTTTAGTCTTGATATCTTTGGTTGTTTAGTTCATGGCCTCACATGTGAATCCTTAAAGCTTAAGAGGGTGTGAACAATGCTGAATGGTTGTAGACAAAAAAAATTCTCAAAAGTGAGGTTACAAGTGTATCAACTTTCAGAGCAAAATTACTTTCCCACTGTTCCTCAACTGTAGTGTATGATATACCATTTTCTAGCTCTGAGTCTTTACTTTCATCTAATGTAAAATAAACCATTTAAAATTTTGCTACATGAGACCGATCGAGCCGGTCAATCACATCTCATTTTAGTGGCTAAAGCTCATCAATAAGCTCATTAACAACTAAGTGGTTACTGTAATAGTGTGGTGCTTATGTGTAAAACCTGATTGGTTTACATTCAAAATATTTTTCTCAGATAAGAAAGAGAAAAGTTGTACATTTACCAACGATTCAAGAATTAGCCCAAATAGAAGTTTTGACTATCATTTCTTGGATCATTCAGCAAATTGACCCAATCAGCATCCAGCCCAATATAACTGTAAATAGGCTTAGAAGTTATTTTAAAAATGCATGTAATCATAAAATGGTGATTACATGCATCAATTATGACAATTTTTGCGTAATGTGGCCACTGGCTGAATTAATTTGTTGTGGCATAGAGGAGGACACAGAACCCTTCATGGATGTGAGATGCATAACATGTTTAGCATCTCCAGGTCTCCGCACATACAAGCCATTGATGAGCGCCTTTAGAACATCTACATTTCAAGATGTCTAATAAATCAATTTAATATACACAATCACAATAAATCCATTATTTATTTTAGGCAGGTTTAAAGAAGCATTATGATATGGAGAAAATGTATTTCAGAAACACAGAATATGAATTGGCCTACTGTATGTTGTCATGACCGGCCTGTGAGGATCAGGTTACAGTGGATCACAGTTCTAGAGGTATCTCTCCCTCCCACAGAAGGGGAGAGGAATAGAGGGATTGATGGGGGAGGGGTGGGGGTTATGACCTCACGCCCATCATAAATTATAAGACAGCAGCCGTGGTCTCTAGTGTGAGAGACTGGAATGTCTGTGTGCCCAAGGAAGAGATTACAGCCCAAAACTACAAAACATCAAATAAATTGACTTTGGGACATTATATTTTATCAGCCAAAATGGTGGTAGCAATGATAGATGGAATATGAAAATAAATGTCGATTTTGTGATGTCATAAAGTTAGATAAAGACGTTATAACAAAAACATTGTAACTTGAAGAGTTTTCATAATGTGCACAGTGGGGCAAAAAAGTATTTAGTCAGCCACCAATTGTGCAAGTTCTCCCACTTAAAAATATGAGAGAGGCCTGTAATTTTCATCATAGGTACACACAATCCAGAAAATCACATTGTAGGATTTTTAATGAATTTATTTGCAAATTATGGTGGAAAATAAGTGTTACTGAGTTAGTTGTTACATGATTAATTTAGTCGCGTAATAATGAACATAGTTATTATTCGATAAATAGTATGTCATCACATTAACGACAACATTGTCATGACGTTGCTATCTGGCTATGCGCCATGCCATAGGCTTTTCCACATTTTCACTCATCCCCGGTAGGCTACTCCAGATATTTCACTCCACACATCAACCATTGTTTGAGGAACATGCAGCCTCTTGCTCCAGGTGATATTCTGCCCGAACTCTGTATGCCATGGCCTTTCCAACCCTGTTTCTGCAGCTACCCAGCACTTCATTTGGGAAACCAAGTGAACTCTGTTTGGAAACATTGATGGTAACATGTTTCCACAACAAAACATATTTAATTAAAATGTTGACAGCCCCTGTGCGTGCTCGCGGAAGGAATTAAGGAAATAGGGGAGGAGATGGAAATGCACAGGGGTGACATACTCTGAAGCTAAAGGTAATGTATCAGCCTATTAATTATGAAAATATAGGCAATTCAAAACCAAATTCCCTATAATTGTAGGCTTACTCTGTTAGACGCCCACCCTGCACAGTCAATGAACCATCAATGAAGCATCGCCTAGGCCTATACATTCTCTCCCAGACTCGTGGATATGAAGTTTGGAGCATAGAATAAGGTAACCAGTCCATCCGGTATGCATAATAATAGTCAACACTCAGAGGTGATTACTAGAATTTGTTCAATTTTGCTATATAGGCTAGACCAATTATGTACCAAAGATCTTAAATCAGGTTTTTTTAAATGTTTTTCTACCATGCGTAATAGGCTATGTATTGTATAACCGTGCAGGGGTGGGCAATTCCAGTCCTTGACTGGAGGGCCTGATTTGGTGTCATAGTTTTTCCCCAGTACCAGCTAACACACCTGACTCCAATAATCACTTAATCATGATCTTCAGATTGGAATGCAATTTTATTAATCAGCTGTGTTTGCTAGGGATGGAGAAAAAGTGACACCAATCAGGCTCTCAAGGACTGGAGTTGCCCACCCCTGCATAACGGCACAATTAATGTTTTAATTCTGTTTTTTGGGTGGGTGGGGGCTCATATATAGGCCTGTGCTATCCATAAGCTTTAATATACCACTAACGCATGTCCAGAGTGCATTAAAGGAGATTAACGTGACCCAACGGTCACATGGAATTTTATTCCGGTCATGACTCATGATGTGGTGTGGCGGTAATACAGTTACCACAGCCCTAGCCTCTGTTCCTCCTCTCTGGTCTCCCACTGTGCAGTACCATTGTAATCCTCCTGCCATAGAGATAGAGTGAAGCCCTGTTATGAAGGTGGTCTGACACACACTCAAGGCTCACTGAGAAATCATCTAGAAAGAATCCACTCGCTCAGCTAGTACGAGGCTACACGCATGCACGCACAGATAGCAGAGTGCTCTTTCTATAACTCACTTCAATGAGACTGAAGGCTTAATGGAGGGTGATGCCAGAACTGTGTGTGTGTGTAGTTGTGTGGATGGTGCTGTGGTTGTGAGACATAAATAAATGTGGCTTCTAGTACTCCATTGGCAGGACCAACACACACACACACACACACACACACACAAAGGCTTGCTCCCAGAGGGAGTGTAGCGCTCATGTTGTGTGCCGCTAGTACATCCAGCGTTGCTGTTGAGCATTGCTTTGAAGTCAACCTCTGTCCTTGGCCTGACCTCCACATAATGACAGAGGAGAGGCTCAGACAGACATCTGCCTAGGCTTGGGCAGTTTAACTTACATACCGTATACCGGGGTATTTGGAAATAGTCATGGGGTGGTTTTTCAATACCGTTGAAACAATTTTCTTGAAGTTTTTCAATAAAATGTTATATTTATAGCTACGTTTTAAGTAAATACCTGCAGTCAACATGTGCAATACAGAGATAAAGCAGATTGCGTTCTTCATTTCAACTATCAAATTATTTTACATTATGTAGTTCTCCAGAACATTTGAGCCAGTCACGTGTTTGTTTGTAAATAGCACAACGGGCGAAAGCGGGAGCAGGTGAGTCCAGTTGTGTATTGACAGGGGTTGTATTTTATGTTGAAAGTCAACGCTCTATTGGAGAAAAAAAAATACTGATCAGGGGCGTGTAACTATAATTGTCCTTCACCGAAAATACCTTAGTGCGACATTTCTGCTCAGCATCAAACACATTTTGTGCTTCAGCTGCATTTCTCCATTCAGATGAGGACTCACAAACAGGAATTATATTTCTGCAGAGGGAGAGGGGCAGAAATAGATGGGTCAGAGAGTGTGTGTTGGGGGGTGGGGGGGGGGGGGTTGGGCAGAGAGAGAAAGAGGGGCATAAAGCCATAAACAGGAAGGAGATGAGGGGAAGAAAGAGAGAAGACTTGAATGGGGGAAAGTAGTGAATGTGTGTGTGTGTGTAGGCTCTGCTCTAATTTATGTGCTCTCTGACACAAGGAGTTGGCAAATGGTATTTGAGGATATTTTTCTCAAAAAATATTTTTTTATACAGTACCATTTGAAAAGTTTGGACACCAACTCATTCAAGGGTTTTTCTTTATTTTTACAATTTTCCACGTTGTCAAATAATAGTGAAGACATCAAAACTAGGAAATAACACATGTAGAATCATGTAGTAACCATAGAGGTGTTAAACAAAAATATATTTAACATTTTAGATTCTTCAAAGTAGATATCCTTTGCCTTGATGAAAGCTTTGCACACTCTTGGCATTCTCTCAACCAGCTTTATGTGGTAGTCACCTGGAATGTATTTCAATTAACAGGTGTGCCTTGTTAAAAGTTAATTTGTAGCATTTCTTTCCTTCTTAATGTATTTGAGCCACTCAGTTGTGTTGTGACAAGGCCGGAGTGGTATATAGAAGATAGCTCTATTTGGTAAAAAACCAAGTCCATATTATGTGCTCAAATAAGCAAATAGAAATGACAGTTCATCATTACTTTTCATCAAGGGGTTTTAAAATTCAAAATCAAATAGCAAAATTATTATTGGTATGAACTTTAATTTGAACTTAAAACAATTCCATTGTGAGGGGTGTGTACTGGCGGCAGAGAAGTCAGACGCAGGAGAGCAAAAACTGTGTTTCCAAATGGCGCAGTTACATTTAAAAAAAAAACACAACAATCAAATAATGGGTACATAACCCGATGCACACCAGCACAGACGTGCACAAGCACTTACAATAAACAATCACCGACAAGGACAGGAGGAAAAATAAACCCTCACGTCCTTAGCCAAGGTAGGCCACGGGTACATACCGCTTAAACAGAGCACTGTCCGACCGATTCCAAGATGACCAGAGGAGGGTGACATGTGGGCCCAATAGATCAACCGGTCACGAGCAGCAGACGGGACGTAAAGACGCCCAGCGTCTGGACGGAAGCGCGCTCTGCACGTAACGCCTGCTCAATGTCCGTGTCCAGCGGAGTGGGATCCATGGGCCGCACCTCTGTGTCATACAGCCGGGACAATGCGTCTGCCTTAACATTCTGGGAGCCTGGTCTATAGGAAAGGGAAAACACAAAACGGGTGAAAAAAAACATGGCCCACCTTGCCTGGCGAGGGTTCAGTCTCCTCGCTCGGATGTACTCCAGATTGTGGTGGTCAGTCCAGATGAGAAAAGGGTGTCTAGCCCCCTCAAGCCAATGTCTGCACACCTTCAAGGCCTTGGCGACAGCCAACAGCTCCCGGTCCCCCACATCATAGTTTCGCTCCACCGGGCTGAGCTTCTTCGAGAAGAAGGCACAGGGGCGGAGCTTCGGTGGCGTACCGGAGTGCTGAGAGAGCACAGCTCCTATTCCAGCCTCGGATGCGTCCACCTCCACTATAAACGCCAAAGAGGGATCCGGATGGGCCAGCACGGGAGCCGAGATAAACAGAGCCCTCAGGTGATTTAACCTCTTGAAACTAGGCGGCACTATTTTTAATTTTGGAAAAATAAGTTCCCAAAGTAAACCGCCTATTTCCCAGGACCAGATGCCAGAATATGCATATAATTGACAGCTTAGGATAGAAAACACTCTAAAGTTTCCAAAACTGTAAAAATATTGTCCGTGAGTATAACAGAACTGATATTGCAGGCGAAATCCTGAGAAAAATCCAATCAGGAAGTGACTCTTATTTTGAAACCCCTGTCTTTCTATGCATCCCTATTGCCCATTGAAAGGGATAACAACCATATTTCTTTTTCTGTGGCTTCCCTAAGGTGTCTACAGCCTTTAGACATAGTTTCAGGCCTTTATTTTGAAGAATGAGCGTAAACGACTACATTGCCTCAGTTGCCAGCTGAGGGCTCTCAGAGTGATTCTTACGTAAAAGACAGAGGTAGTCATTTTTCCTCTCGCTCCTACTGAAAAGCCAATTGTCCCGGTTGATATATTATCGAATAGATATTTGAAAAACACCTTGAGGTTAGATTTTCTTTTAAGTTGGCATGTTTCTGTCGATATTATGGATATAACTTGAATTTTTGGGGGGGCGTTGTCGTGACCGCTATTTCCGGTGGATTTCCGAACATAACGTGACAAGCAAACGGAGGAATTTTGGGTATAAAAATCATCTTTATGGAACAAAAGGAACATTTGCTGTCTAACTGGGAGTCTCGTCAGTGAAAACATCCGAAGATCATCAAAGGTAACCGGTTAATTTGATTGCTTTTCTGATTTTCGTGACCAAGCTTCCTGCTGCTAGCTGGGCATAATGCTATGCTAGGCTATCGATAAACGTACACAAACACTTGTCTTGCTTTGGCTGTAAAGCATAATTTCAAAATTTGAGATGACAGTGTAATTAACAAAAGGCTAAGCTGTGTTTCACTATATTTCACTTGTGATTTTATGAATATGAATATTTTCTAGTAATATTTTTTGACCGTTGCGCTATGCTAATTAGTGTAGTTGATGACAATTCTCCCGGATCTCAGGCATGGGTAGTTCCAAGAGGTTTTAAGGCTCTGTCCACCTCAGGTGACCACTGCAAGCGTTACCGGGCCCCCTTTCACCAGTGATGGTGGGAGCCGCTACCTGGGAGCCGCTACCTGACCAAAACCCCGGATAAACCTCCGGTAGTAGTTGGCAAACCCTAAGAACCACTGCACATCCTTTACCGTGGTGGGAGTCGGCCAATTACGCACTCCTGAAATGCGGTCAGTCTCCATCTCCACCCCTGAAGTGGAAATGCAATACCCTAGGAAGGACATGGACTGTTGGAAGAACAGGCACTTCTCAGCCTTGACGTACAGGTCAGGCTCCAACAGGCGACCAAGCACCCTGCGCACCAGGGACACATGCTCGGCGCGTGTAGCGGAGTATATCAAAATGTCATCAATATACACCACCCTACCCTGCCCATGCAGGTCCCTGAAAATATTGTCTACAAAGGCTTGGAAGACTGATGGCGCATTCATCAACCCGTACGGCATGACGAGGTACTCATAGTGCCCTGAGGTGGTACTGAAAGCCGTCTTCGACTCGTCTTCCTCCCGGATACACACCTGGTTGTAAGCACTCCTGAGATCTAGTTTGGTGAAGAAGTGCGCCCCGTGCATTGACTCAATCACTGTGGCTATGAGCGGTAGCGGTAACTATACCTCATAGTGTTCTGATTCAGACCCCGATAGTCAATACACGGGCGCAGACCTCCCTCCTTCTTCTTCACAAAAAAGAAACTTGAGGAGGCGGGTGAAGTGGAGGACCGGATGTACCCCTGATGCAGGGATTTTGAGACATATGTTTCCATAGCCGCCGTCTCCGCCTGTGAGATGAGATACACGTGACTCCTGGTAAGTGCAGCTTCTACCAGGAGATTTATTGCACAATCGCCCCTTCGATGAGGTGGTAATTGAGTTGCCTTCTTTTTAGAGACGGTGAGAGCCAAATCGGCATATTCAGGGGGAATGCGACCTGGTCTGGACTCTCCACCGCTGTAGCACCAACGGAAACCCCTAAACACCTACCTGAGCACCTACCTGAGCACTCTCGCAACCACCCCGTGAGAGCCATCTGTGACCAAGAAAGAGTGGGGTTATGACAAGCTAACCAGGGTAGGCCCAGCACCACGGGAAATGCAGGAGAGTCCATAAGGAAGAGACTAATTCTCTCCCTGTGACCCCCCTGCGTCACCATGCCCAAAGGAGCTGTGACCTCCCTAATCAACCCTGACCCTAATCGTCGAACGGGGAAAGGCGTGAACGGGGAAAGGCACAGCCACGGTAACAATGGGGATTCCCTAAACTATAGCCTAACGCTCTATCAATACAATTCCCTGCCGCTCCTGAATCGACGAGCGCCTTATGCTGGGAATGCCGGGAAAATTCGGGGAAAGTGATATACACAAACATATTTGCAACAGAGGGCTCTGGGTGAGAATAGTGCCGGCTCACCTTAGCCCTGCCTGCTGCCTCGTCCCCCAGAGGAACCAACCCGGCACCGACCGGCAGTGGGACTTCTGCGGCCACAGATGGTTTACAAGCTGGAACCCCCTCCACTCTCCCTGTGCACCGCCCGTCCCAGCTCCATGGGTATCGGAGCGGGAGGTTGGAACCACCAGACCCCGATCAGAACGTCCTCGGGTAGCCAGCAGGTTGTCCAGCCGGATGGACGAGTCCACCAACTGGTCGCACGTGAGGGTGGTGTCTCTGCAGGCCAAGTCCCGATGGACGTCCTCACACAGACTACAGCGGTCCAGGGCGAACTCCTAGGTGCTCCTCGTCTCCTGCCTCAGATGGAAGAGGTGCTCACCCGCCACTCTACCCTCGGGCGGGTGAAATGGCGGGTGAACTCCTCAAACTGGTCCTACGCCGCATCTCCCTCTCTCCACACAGCGTTGGCCCATCCCATGGCTTTCCCGGTGAGGCACGAGACGAGGGCGGACACCGTCTCACGGCCTAATGGAGCCGGATGGACAGTGGCCAGGTATAAGTCCAGTTGAAGAAGGAACCCCTGGCAGTTCGCAGCCTTTCCGTTGTATTCCTGGGGCAGGGAAGGATGAATCCCACTGGGACCAGGAGGAAGAGGGGCGCTCAGAGGAGACCCCGGTTGTGCTGGTGGAGGCGCTGGAAGAACTCCCTGTCTCTCCCAGCGGTCCATAGTCTGAACAATGAGGTCCATGGCGGTGCCAAGATGGTGGAGCATTACTGCGTGCTCCCGGATGCTTTCCTCAACCTACCCGGGGTACCTGCTCCTGCTGACACCATAGACAGGTTGGTGATTCTGTCCTCCAGTGCATACTGGCAGCAGAGAAGTCAATAACAAAAAAAAACACTGGAATACAGAACAATCAAATAATGGGTACATAACCCGACGCACACCAGGACAGACGTGCACAACCACTTACAATAAACAATCACCGACAAGGACTTGAGGGGGAACAGAGGGTTAAATTCACAACGTGTAATTGATGGGATTGGAACCGGGTGTGATGGAAGACAAGAAAAAAACTAAGGAAAATGAATAGAGGATCAGCGATGGCTAGAAGGTCGGTGACTTTGAACGCCGCCCGAACATGAGAGGGACCAACTTCGGCAGAAGTCGTGACATCCATAAAGCTTAGGAGAACCACCGATTTTATCGCCTGTTGAAATTGCAGAGGAGGTTCGACAGTTTTTGCACTGATGGAGCTAGTGCTTCAGACACCCTCGAGATCCGGTGATCTGAGTCCAAAGGAGAATCAAAATCCTTGGGAAGTAGTCCGGATAGGTGCTGGGACCTCCGAAGCCAGGAGGGCGAAGCTGTTCAACAACTGTATTTGGGTCACGCCAAAGAAACCCCACTCGCCATAGGCCACTTCTCGCCAGCTGATCTACTGCGGGTGACATGCCTCCATGGTTGGGCAGAAGAAATGGCGAAAGTATCATCAACTAAATCCACCAGAAGCGAAGGTCTTGCTCCAGACTTCTTCGGGGAGGTGTCCCTGGAAGGCATTTCCCATTCCGTCAATGAGTGTTGAGATGGCAGCGATACTCTCAACACATCGGAACGGCGTCCAGCCTGTGGTGTTGAGAATGAGTAGGTAGGTGGTGCTTTCCCCAGTAGATTGTGTAAATTCTTAATCTGTTTGCTAAGAGTAGCCACTTCTTCTCTATAGTCCTCCGTGAGTAAACTATTGTTTAATCGGAAGTCTGGTTGGTCCACATTGTCCCGGAAGAAAGCATAGTAAATGCAAATCACAAAACGCAACAATTTTCCTCTGAATGTGGAAACCTCTATGTGTCGCAGAGATAACAATTTAAAGGCAGAGTAAAAAAAAGAAGTAACAATAACTTATGCATTTCTCCGGACCTATACAGGCTGTTGGTAAATACAAGCAAAACAAAAAATAAAATGAAACGAAGTAGACTCTAGCCTGTTAAACTTAACTTTCTGCAACAAACAATTCATTCTCAAACAAATTCTTGAGCTCGCTCTCCTTCCAGTGAAAGCCAAGCTTGTCCCAACCTCCCTTCTTTTCCCATCCCCCCTTCCTCTGACACACTTACAACCATCCATACATCAACTTACTCGTCCATTCTAATTCATTCACACACAACATCTACCCTATGCATCCACACAATCGTTCTCTCCCACCCTCCTACACATATTCATATTCACCCTCCCTCACACACACATTCATAAGCACACACACCCATACACATCCTAAGCGTGAAGATATTTCTACGTCATGTTAAGACGATAATAGGCTACACTAATAACTTGTGCTTGGCTGCCAAATGCATAGGTGTCCCCATAATATTTAAATTGAAGTGTGATCAAAATTTAGCTATTCATGGTACACGTCCTTCCTAATAACAATGCCCCACATCCTGCTGATTTTGAGCTGCTGAACCATATTTGCCTAGGACAGGGCTCTCTAAACTTGTTTGTGGAGATCTACCATCCTGTAGCTTTTAATTCCAACCCTAATCTAGCGATCCGATTCAATAATTAACTGGTTGATAAACTGAATCAGGTTAGTTACAACTGGGGTTGGAGCGAAAAACCTACAGGGAGGTAGCTCTCCAGCCAGGGTTTCATTAAATAAGCCATAGGCACAATATGGTTTATTGCACATTTAGGCCTAATTAAGCTGATGCATATATAATTTAATATACTTTTGGTGAATTTACAAGGCAGATTACCAAGATATAGCCGTTGCACACGGTTCCGATTGTCTGTCTGCCTGCCCCGATCCACTTTCAACCTTGCTGGGTCGCCTGTTCTTTCTCTTCGCTATGAAAAACACTAGTGTGTGTTTGGTCTTCAGTCTGTTGCATGTAGAAAAGCTCACCCTACTCATTGATAGCCCCTACTTTAGTGAACTTGCACAAGACATTGTAAGCCAAGAAATTGCGTGATACAGCATTGCGTCAGCCGAAACATCTTTTGATTACCGATGCAATGTTCTGCCTGGTGGCTGACATGCCTGACAATGCCTCGCTGTGCCCCTCCCCTCTCTCTCCTTTTCACTTTCTTTGCTGTGAAAGATGTGAGAGTTTGTGTTCTCAGAAGTAGCCTTCAGCAACTAGTTTCCTCTGTTACAAAAATACAGAATCTTAAAATCGAGGAGTCAATTCCTAGAGGAATCTAAGCTTGACACCCAGAAATGAGAGACAACACCGGGATTTGACGGGCAAGCAGTCAAGGAATTTATTAATTTGGAGTCGACTCCCCACCATTATTTGTCACTTAAGGCTCCTCTGTCAAATGACACATCCCGCTCCCTGCTGCTGCGGATATTGAAAAGATCCATTGGATTTACTTATCATTTCATAAGTGCAGCTTCAGCGTTCAATACCAGCGTTGTCCTGAATACAGCTGCTGGTATCAACACAGCTTTGTCTTCTGTGGCTAAAGCAATATGTACTGGTTGAAGCCAAGTGGGAAAGATCATTTTGAAAGTGTTTCAGTATGCTGTGAATCATCATAATCCATACACCGGTAAGAGTCTACAGTTAAAATGCCATCATGTACATACATTATTGTCTCAACTGTATTAAAACGTTTTTTTTTTAATTGCTAACTACTGTTTGCTATTTAGTTAGCTAGCTAGACAGTTGCATACAGGTGCCATTTTAGATTGCTTGGTCCCACAACGAGCCATTGTTCAGCGATGGCTCATTGCAGGGCAATGCAACGTCAAGACAGCAAGCTGAGCTTTTCATGTTTGCCAGTTTGTCATGTTTAACTAGCTAGCTACCAAAAATACCCCCTTTGGTGCGAATGCTAATCGATTAGCAAGCTAATCAAACCCCATGTTTCATTATAGGGACACATGCTAAGTTTGCTAGTTCGCTAAACAATTTCAAAGATTATACTGAGTTACAGTTCATATAAGGAAATCAGTCAATTTAAATCAATTCATTCAGCCCTAATCTAAGGATTTCACATGACTGGGAATACATATATGCATTTGTTGGTCACAGATGCCTTAAAAAAATGGTAAGGGCATGGATCAGAAAACCAGTCAGGTGTGACATCCATTTGATTCATGCAGCGTGACACATCTCCTTCGCATAGAGTTGATCAGGCCGATAGTGGCCTTTGGAATGTTGTCCCACTTCTCTTCAATGCCTGTGCAAACTTGCAGGAAGTAGGCAGGAACTGGAACATGCTGTTGTACACTTAGATCCAGAGCATCCCAATCATTCTCAATGGGTGACATGTCTGGTGAGTATGCAGGCCTTGGAAGAACTGGGACATTTTTAACTTCCAGGAATTGTGTACAGATCCTTGCGACATAGGGCTGTGCATTATCATGCTGAAACATGAGGTGACGGCAGCGGATACATTTTTTTATTGTTTTTTAAATGTAACCTCTAGGCAAGTCAGTTAAGAACAAATTCTTATTTACAATGGCGGCCTACCCCGGCCAAATCCGGACCATGCTGGGCCAATTGTGCGCCGCCCTATGGGACTCCCAATCATGGCCGGATGTGATACAGCCTGGATAAATGGCACAACAATGGGCCTTAGGATCTCGTCACGGTATCTCTTTGCATTCAAATTGCCATCGATAAAATGCAATTGTATTTGTTGTCTGTAGCTTTTGCCTGCCCATACAATAACCCCACCGGCACAATGGGGCACTCTGGTCACAATGTTGACATAAGCAAACCTCTCACCCACACAACGCCATACATGTGGTCTGCGGTTGTGAGGCTGGTTGGACATACTGCCAAATTGTCTGAAACGATGTTGGATGTTGTTATGGTAGAGAAATGAACAATTAATTATCTGGTAACAGCTCTGGCGGTCATTCTTGAAGTCAGCATGCTAATTACATGCTCCCTCAAAACTTCAGACATCTCTGGCATTGTGTGGTGTGACAAAACTGCTCATTTTAAAGTGGCCTTTTATTGTCCCTAGCACAAGGTGTACCTGCGTAATGACAATGCTGTTTAATCAGCTTCTTGATATGCCACACCATTCAGGTGGATGGATTGTCTTGGCAAAAGAGAAATGCTCACTAACAGAGATGTAAACAAATGTGTGCACAATATTTGAGAGAAATAAGCTTTTCGTGCGTATGGAACATTTCTAGGATCTTTTATTTCAGCTTATGAAACATGGGACCAACACCTTACATGTTACGTTGACATTTTTATTCAGTGTAGCTAGCTAGCTATTGGATTATAGATTTCGAGGTTGATTTTTGTTTTGCATGTTCAACTAGCAGCCTAACTAGATTGAATACCATTTTTATCTAGCCAGCTGGTAATTATGAAGCAAAATGTTATCTATTTAGTTATCCTGTGTCTGCATTGCTATTGTTAGGCTGGGGTCAACAGGCAATAACAAGCTATAAAACAAATTAAGTTTTAACCTATTTTTCTGGAATTTGTCTTTCAGCATAAACTTGATCTCTGCCACCGGTGATCTAGGGTGAACAAGCAACACTTCAGGTATTTTGTCTTCGTACTATGAGCTTTTTGCTTGGACTTGGGGGAGAAGCAATAATGTGCACTGACTCCTTACATCACCTTACAATGCCCTTTGGATATCACCTCCTGATGAACGCAGATTGAGGAAGAGCTCAGTTTAGTTTTTTTTAACGTTTGTTACTTGAAAGTGTATTGGAATGTTCTTGGTAGCTAGCTAGCTCCTTAGTTTGGATCCCGCGACGCATTTGGCATCAGTTGCTGGGACTGCTTGTGTCTTTCCAGTGATCCTGCCGGCCAAGGACGGGTCTGAGGAGCTATTTGGCGTCGCAGCTACCCTAGCTGCTAGCTAGATGCAAATCAAGCTAGCGGGTTTTCTTGAATTCAGCCCGCAATACGGTTAGCCATTGTGGCTGGGACCGCGGATTATCCTGGCTCTGGTGCTGTCTAGATCCCTGCTGTTTGTTGTTTTCAATCGTTCCTGTGACCTGCCCTGTCTGGAACTGCGAGGAGTAATAGTGTAACCTACGTTGCTAGCTACCGTGACAAAGACCAACGTCGGCGGGAGTACCATTGAGGACAGTGGTGTCTCTGTATCATACGTGAAGTATCTTTTAAACGAACAAAAAGAGACTTGCAAGCTGTTTTTATGACAACAAGAAAATCGCTTCAAGTGTTTAGTCCAAATACTTGGATTCAACTAATTAATAAAATGGACGACCTGATCAGAGAGGTCTAGGACCTGAAGAACAGTTTGCAGTTCTCCCAAGGTCAGCTCAATGAGTTGAAACAGAATGGCAATATGACAGCAATCTGTAAGTCATTGAGAGACACAGTTCTGTGTGTGAATCCATGACAACAATGACAGATAAATCAGGGGGACAATCAAGGCGGCGCAACATGTTTGTGGACGGACTTGCAGTCTCCACATGTGACCTGGACTGAGTCTGAGGACAAAGTGAGGGAAATGATCTCTGAGAAATTGAAGATGGACCACAGGAAGATTGAGGTGGAGCACGCCCACAGGACTGTAAAACCCACCACCGTCCCAGGTGATAGGCCCAGGCCGATAGTGGTCAATTCTTGAGGTTTGAGGACAAGGTAGCTGTTCTGGAAAGAGCCAAAAACTTGAGCGGAAGGTATATCGTCCTCAACAAGGACTATCCTGAAGCTGTGCGCCAGAAAAGGAAAGAACTGATCCCAGCCATAAAAGCTGCCTGAGCCTGTGGGTACATTGCTTATATCCGCTATGACAGGCTCATTGTCCGCCCTCTGTCCCAGAAGCCTGAAGGGATGAGAGAGCCAAGCCTATGGATTTGTAGCTTCAACCCCGCAGCACGCACGCACACACACACACACACTCACACACACAACAATTGATAAATGGACTGCTGAACGTATATTTTTTTCTCTTGCTTTGTTTGCTCTTTTCAGTATTATGTCTATCTCTGATAAGCTACCCAGGAAAGGGCTGAAAATAGCCCATATTAATACAGTGCCTTGCGAAAGTATTCGGCCCCCTTGAACTTTGCGACCTTTTGCCACATTTCAGGCTTCAAACATAAAGATATAAAACTGTATTTTTTTGTGAAGAATCAACAACAAGTGGGACACAATCATGAAGTGGAACAACATTTATTGCATATTTCAAACTTTTTTAACAAATCAAAAACTGAAAAATTGGGCGTGCAAAATTATTCAGCCCCTTTACTTTCAGTGCAGCAAACTCTCTCCAGAAGTTCAGTGAGGATCTCTGAATGATCCAATGTTGACCTAAATGACTAATGATGATAAATACAATGCACCTGTGTGTAATCAAGTCTCCGTATAAATGCACCTGCACTGTGATAGTCTCAGAGGTCCGTTAAAAGCGCAGAGAGCATCATGAAGAACAAGGAACACACCAGGCAGGTCCGAGATACTGTTGTGAAGAAGTTTAAAGCCGGATTTGGATACAAAAAGATTTCCCAAGCTTTAAACATCCCAAGGAGCACTGTGCAAGCGATAATATTGAAATGGAAGGAGTATCAGACCACTGCAAATCTACCAAGACCTGGCCGTCCCTCTAAACTTTCAGCTCATACAAGGAGAAGACTGATCAGAGATGCAGCCACGAGGCCCATGATCACTCTGGATGAACTGCAGAGATCTACAGCTGAGGTGGGAGACTCTGTCCACAGGACAACAATCAATCGTATATTGCACAAATCTGGCCTTTATGGAAGAGTGGCAAGAAGAAAGCCATTTCTTAAAGATATCCATAAAAAGTGTTGTTTAAAGTTTGCCACAAGCCACCTGGGAGACACACCAAACATGTGGAAGATGGTGCTCTGGTCAGATGAAACCAAAATTGAACTTTTTGGCAACAATGCAAAACGTTATGTTTGGTGTAAAAGCAACACAGCTGAACACACCATCCCCACTGTCAAACATGGTGGTGGCAGCATCATGGTTTGGGCCTGCTTTTCTTCAGCAGGGACAGGGAAGATGGTTAAAATTGATGGGAAGATGGATGGAGCCAAATACAGGACCATTCTGGAAGAAAACCTGATGGGGTCTGCAAAAGACCTGAGACTGGGACGGAGATTTGTCTTCCAACAAGACAATGATCCAAAACATAAAGCAAGATCTACAATGGAATGGTTCAAAAATAAACATATCCAGGTGTTAGAACTGTCATGTACTGTCATGTTGTCTTGTCTCTGTCCTTTCCCTTCACCCTGTCTCCCTCTGCTGGTCGTGTTAGGTTACCTTTTCTCCCCCGCTTTCCCCCAGCTGTCCCTTGTCTCCTCTAACTACCCATTCACCCCGTTCCCCACCTGTTCCCTTTTTTCCCTCTGATTAGGTCCCAATATCTCTCTCTGTTTCTGCTCCTGTCCTTGTCGGATTCTTGTTTGTTTGTGTCATTCATGCCTGAACCAGACTGTCGTCATGTTTGCTGTAACCTTGTCCTGTCCTGTCGGAATCTGCCGGTCCATCTGAGCCTACCTATGTTTGGTAATTAAAGAAGCTCTGTTTAAGTTGATTCGCTTTTGGGTCCTCATTCACGCACCGTAACAGAAGAATCCGACCAAGAATGGACCCAGCGACTTCGGATCCTCTCCACTCAGCCGTCGAGATCCAGGGAGCGATGCTAGGCAGACACAAGCAGGAATTGTCTGCTGCTCGACATGCCGTTGAGACCCTGGCCACCCAAGTCTCCAACCTCACAGAACAGGTTCACCATCTCCGCCTCGATCCACCGGCCACTTCCAGGGCTTTCGAATCTCCGGAGCCCAGAATCAATAACCCGCCGTGTTACTCTGGGGAGCCCACTGAATGCCGCTCGTTCCTCACCCAGTGTGATATTGTGTTTTCTCTCCAGCCCAACACTTACTCCAGGAGCACTGCTCGTGTCGCCTACGTCATATCTCTCCTTATTGGACGGGCTCGTGAGTGGGGCACGGCAATCTGGGAGGCAAGGGCTGAGTGTACTAACCAGTATCAAGACTTTAAGGAGGAGATGATACGGGTTTTTGATCGATCTGTTTTTGGGGAGGAGGCTTCCAGGGCCCTGTCTTCCCTATGTCAAGGCAATCGATCCATAACAGACTACTCTATTGAGTTTCACACTCTTGCTGTCTCCAGTGGCTGGAACGAGCCGGCCTTGCTCGCTCGTCTTCTGGAGGGTTTCCGCGCAGAGGTAAAGGATGAGATTCTCTCCCGGGAGGTTCCTTCCAGCGTGGATTCCTTGATTGAACTCGCTATTCGCATTGAGCGACGGGTTGATCTTCGTCACCGAGCTCGTGGAAAGGAGCTCGCGCTCTCCGTCGCCTCCCTCTCCGCATCACTACCATCTTCCTCTGCCGGCTCGGGTGCTGAGCCCATGCAGCTGGGAGGTATCCGCATCTCGACTGAGGAGAGGGAACGGAGAATCACCAACCGCCTCTGTCTCTATTGCGGTTCCGCTGGTCATTTTGTCACTTCATGTCCAGTAAAAGGCCAGAGCTCGTCAGTAAGCGGAGGGCTACTGGTGAGCGCTACTACTCCTGTCTCTCCTTCAAGATCCTGCACTACCTTGTCGGTCCATCTACGCTGGACCGGTTCGTCAGCTTCCTGCAGTGCCTTAATAGACTCTGGGGCGGAGGGCTGTTTTATGGACGAGACCTGGGCTCGGGAACATGACATTCCTCTCAGACAGTTAAAGGAGCCCACGGCCTTGTTCGCCCTGGATGGTAGTCCTCTCCCCAGGATTCAGCGTGAGACGCTACCTTTAACCCTCACTGTTTCTGGTAATCATAGTGAAACCATTTCTTTTTTAATTTTTCGTTCACCTTTTACACCTGTTGTTTTGGGCCATCCCTGGCTAGTTTGTCATAATCCTTCCATTAATTGGTCTAGTAATTCTATCCTCTCCTGGAACGTCTCTTGTCATGTGAAATGTTTAATGTCTGCTATCCCTCCTGTTTCCTCTGTCTCTTCTTCACAGGAGGAGCCTGGTGATTTGACAGGGGTGCCGGAGGAATATCACGATCTGCGCACGGTGTTCAGTCGGTCCAGGGCCACCTCTCTTCCTCCACACCGGTCGTATGATTGTAGTATTGATCTCCTTCCGGGAACCACCCCCCCCCGGGGTAGACTATACTCTCTGTCGGCTCCCGAACGTAAGGCTCTCGAAGATTATTTGTCTGTAGCTCTTGACGCCGGTACCATAGTCCCCTCCTCCTCTCCCGCCGGAGCGGGGTTTTTTTTTGTCAAGAAGAAGGACGGGTCTCTGCGCCCCTGCATAGATTATCGAGGGCTGAATGACATAACAGTGAAGAATCGTTATCCGCTTCCTCTTATGTCTTCAGCCTTCGAGATCCTGCAGGGAGCCAGGTTTTTCACTAAGTTGGACCTTCGTAACGCTTACCATCTCGTGCGCATCAGGGAGGGGGACGAGTGGAAGACGGCGTTTAACACTCCGTTAGGGCACTTTGAATACCGGGTTCTTCCTTTCGGCCTCGCTAACGCTCCAGCTGTCTTTCAGGCATTAGTCAATGATGTCCTGAGAGACATGCTGAACATCTTTGTTTTCGTTTACCTTGACGATATCCTGATTTTTTCACCGTCACTCCAGATTCATGTTCAGCACGTTCGACGTGTCCTCCAGCGCCTTTTAGAGAATTGTCTTTTTGTGAAGGCTGAGAAGTGCACTTTTCATGCCTCCTCCGTCACATTTCTCGGTTCTGTTATTTCCGCTGAAGGCATTAAGATGGATCCCGCTAAGGTCCAAGCTGTCATTGATTGGCCCGTCCCTAAGTCACGCGTCGAGCTGCAGCGCTTTCTCGGCTTCGCGAACTTCTATCGTCGTTTCATCCGTAATTTCGGTCAGGTGGCAGCTCCTCTCACAGCCCTTACTTCTGTCAAGACGTGCTTTAAGTGGTCCGTTTCCGCCCAGGGAGCTTTTGATCTCCTCAAGAATCGTTTTACATCCGCTCCTATCCTTGTTACACCTGACGTCTCTAGACAGTTCGTTGTCGAGGTTGACGCGTCAGAGGTGGGAGTGGGAGCCATCCTTTCTCAGCGCTCCCTCTCTGACGACAGGGTCCACCCATGCGCGTATTTTTCTCATCGCCTGTTGCCGTCGGAACGTAACTATGATGTGGGTAACCGCGAACTGCTCGCCATCCGGTTAGCCCTAGGCGAATGGCGACAGTGGTTGGAGGGGGCGACCGTTCCTTTTGTCGTTTGGACTGACCATAGGAACCTTGAGTACATCCGTTCTGCCAAACGACTTAATGCGCGTCAGGCGCGTTGGGCGCTGTTTTTCGCTCGTTTCGAGTTCGTGATTTCTTATCGTCCGGGCTCTAAGAACACCAAGCCTGATGCTTTGTCTCGTCTCTTCAGTTCTTCAGTAGCCTCCACTGACCCCGAGGGGATTCTCCCTGAGGGGCGTGTTGTCGGGTTGACTGTCTGGGGAATTGAGAGGCAGGTAAAGCAAGCACTCACTCAAACTCCGTCGCCGCGCGCTTGTCCTAGGAACCTTCTTTTCGTTCCCGTTCCTACTCGTCTGGCCGTTCTTCAGTGGGCTCACTCTGCCAAGTTAGCCGGCCACCCTGGCGTTCGGGGTACGCTTGCTTCCATTCGCCAGCGTTTCTGGTGGCCCACCCGGGAGCATGACACGCGTCGTTTCGTGGCTGCTTGTTCGGTCTGCGCGCAGACTAAGTCCGGTAACTCTCCTCCTGCCGGCCGTCTCAGGCCGCTTCCTATTCCCTCTCGACCGTGGTCTCACATCGCCTTAGATTTTGTCACCGGACTGCCTTCGTCAGCGGGGAAGACTGTTATTCTTACGGTTGTCGATAGGTTCTCTAAGGCGGCTCATTTCATTCCCCTTGCTAAGCTTCCTTCTGCTAAAGAGACGGCACAAATCATCATCGAGAATGTTTTCAGAATTCATGGCCTTCCGTCAGACGTCGTTTCGGACAGAGGTCCGCAATTCACGTCTCAATTTTGGAGGGAGTTTTGCCGTTTGATTGGGGCTTCCGTCAGTCTCTCTTCCGGCTTTCACCCCCAGTCTAACGGTCAAGCAGAACGGGCCAATCAGACTATTGGTCGCATCTTACGCAGTCTTTCTTTTCGCAACCCTGCGTCTTGGTCAGAACAGCTCCCCTGGGCAGAATACGCCCACAACTCGCTTCCTTCGTCTGCGACCGGGCTATCTCCTTTTCAGAGTAGCCTCGGGTACCAGCCTCCGTTGTTCTCATCTCAGTTCGCCGAGTCCAGCGTCCCCTCCGCTCAGGCTTTTGTCCAACGTTGCGAGCGCACCTGGAAGAGGGTCAGGTCTGCACTTTGCCGTTATAGGGCGCAGACTGTGAGAGCTGCTAATAAGCGTAGAACTAAGAGCCCTAGGTATTGTCGCGGTCAGAGAGTTTGGCTCTCCACTCAGAACCTTCCCCTTAAGACGGCTTCTCGCAAGTTGACCCCGCGGTTCATTGGTCCATTCCGTATCTCTCAGGTCATTAATCCTGTCGCAGTGCGACTTCTTCTTCCGCGATATCTTCGTCGCGTCCACCCGGTCTTCCATGTCTCCTGTGTTAAGCCCGTTCTTCGCGCCCCCGCTCGTCTTCCCCCCCCCCCCCCCATCCTTGTCGAGGGCGCACCTATCTACAGGGTCCGTAAAATCTTGGACATGCGTCCTCGGGGCCGTGGTCATCAGTACCTAGTTGACTGGGAGGGGTACGGTCCTGAGGAGAGGAGTTGGGTTCCCTCTCGGGACGTGCTGGACCGTGCGCTGATTGATGATTTCCTCCGTTGCCGCCAGGTTTCCTCCTCGAGTGCGCCAGGAGGCGCTCGGTGAGTGGGGGGGTACTGTCATGTACTGTCATGTTGTCTTGTCTCTGTCCTTTCCCTTCACCCTGTCTCCCTCTGCTGGTCGTGTTAGGTTACCTTTTCTCCCCCGCTTTCCCCCAGCTGTCCCTTGTCTCCTCTAACTACCCATTCACCCCGTTCCCCACCTGTTCCCTTTTTTCCCTCTGATTAGGTCCCAATATCTCTCTCTGTTTCTGCTCCTGTCCTTGTCGGATTCTTGTTTGTTTGTGTCATTCATGCCTGAACCAGACTGTCGTCATGTTTGCTGTAACCTTGTCCTGTCCTGTCGGAATCTGCCGGTCCATCTGAGCCTACCTATGTTTGGTAATTAAAGAAGCTCTGTTTAAGTTGATTCGCTTTTGGGTCCTCATTCACGCACCGTAACAAGAACGGCCAAGTCAAAGTCCAGACCTGAATCCAATCGAGAATCTGTGGAAAGAACTGAAAACTGCTGTTCACAAATGCTCTCCATCCAACCTCACTGAGCTCAAGCTGTTTTGCAAGGAGGAATGGGAAAAAAATTCAGTCTCTAGATGTGCAAAACTGATAGAGACATACCCCAAGCGACTTACAGCTGTAATCGCAGCAAAAGGTGGCGCTACAAAGTATTAACTTAAGGGGGCTGAATAATTTTGCACGCCCAATTTTTCAGTTTTTGATTTGTTAAAAAAGTTTGAAATATCCAATAAATGTCGTTCCACTTCATGATTGTGTCCCACTTGTTGATTATTCACAAAAAAATACAGTTTTATATCTTTATGTTTGAAGCCTGAAATGTGGCAAAAGGTCGCAAAGTTCAAGGGGGCCGAATACTTTCGCAAGGCACTGTATATGTAGCCTTAGAAAAAAGGTTAATGAAATCAACAACTTGCTAACATCAGATAACATTCATATATTAGCCATTTCTGAGACTCACTTAGATAAGTCATTTGATGATACAGCAGTAGCAATACAAGGATTTAACATCTATAGAAGCGACAGAAAAGCTTATGAGGGAGGTGTTGCTGTATCTATGGTTGGTTTATGGCCTTGGTTTCTCAAATGATTGCCTCGCCTGGTTCACCGACTACTTATCTGATAGAGTTCAGTGTGTCAAATCAGAGGGCCTTTTGTCCGGGCCTCTGGCAATCTCTATGGGGGTGTCACAGGGTTCAATTCTTGGACCGACTCTCTTCTCTGTATACATCAATGATGTCGCTCTTGCTGCTGGTGTGTCTCTGATCCACCTCTACGCAGACCACACCATTCTGTTTAATTCTGGCCCTTCTTTGGACACTGTGTTAACAACCCTCCAGACGAGCTTCAATGCCAAACAACTCTCCTTCCGTGGCCTCCAATTGCTCTTAAATACAAGTAAAACTAAATGCATGCTCTTCAACCAATCGCTGCCTGCACCTGCCCACCCTTCCAACATCACTACTCTGGACGGTTCTAACTTAGAATATGTGGACAACTACAAATACCTAGATGTCTGGTTAGACTGTAAACTCTCCTTCCAGACTCACATCAAACATTTCCAATCCAAAGTTAAATCTAGAATTTGCTTCCTATTTCGCAACAAAGTATCCTTCACTCATGCTGCCAAACATACCCTCGTAAAACTGATCATCCTACCGATCCACGACTTCCGTGATGACATTTACAAAATAGCCTCCAATACCCTACTCATTCAATTGGATGCAGTCTATCACAGTGCCATCCGTTTTGTCACCAAAGCCCCATATACTACCCACCACTGCGAACTGTATGCTCTCGTTGGCAGGCCCTCGCTTCATACTCGTTGCCACACCCACTGGCTCCAGGTCATCTACAAGACCCTGCTAGGTAAAGTCCCCCCTTATCTCAGCTCGCTGGTCACCATAGCAGCCACCACCTTTAGCACGCACTCCAGCAGGTATATATCTCTGGTCACCCCCAAAACCAATTCTTCCTTTGGCCGCCTCTCCTTCCAGTTCTCTGCTGCCAATGATTGGAACGAACTACAAAAATCTCTGAAACTGGAAACACATCTCCCTCACTAGCTATAAGCACCAGCTGTCAAAGCAGCTCACAGATTACTGCACCTGAACATAGCCCATCTATAATTTGCACCCCATTATTTATATCTCTACTATGCACATTCTTCCACTGCAAATCTACCATTCCAGTGTTATACTTGCTATATTGTTGTTACGGTTTTCTTGAGTTGAAGGAGAGGCGGACCAAAACGCAGCGTGGTTATTATTCATGGTTCTTTAATTAAGAAACTATACATGAAAATACTAACAAAACAATAAACGTGACGAGAAAACCTAACAGCCTATACTGGTGCAAAACAAACACAGAGACAGGAACAATCACCCACGAAACACTCAAAGAATATGGCTGCCTAAATATGGTTCCCAATCAGAGACAACGATAAACACCTGCCTCTGATTGAGAACCACTCCAGACAGCCATAGACTATGCTAGAAAACCCCACTAAGCCACAATCCCAATACCTACGAAAAACCCCAAGACAAAACACATCACATAAAAAACCCATGTCACACCCTGGCCTGACCAAATTAATAAAGAAAACACAAAATACTAAGACCAGGGCGTGACAGAACCCATAGGGGAGGGTCCGGGTGGGCGTCTGTCCACGGTGGCGGCTCCGGCGCGGGACGTGGACCCCACTCCAACAAAGTCTTAGTCCATTTTCCTCGCGTCCTTAGTAGGCGACCCTCGCCGCTGACCTTGGCCTAGTAGCCCTCACCAAGGGCCCAACTGGACTGAGGGGCAGCTCGGGACTGAGGGGCAGCTCGGGACTGAGGGGCAGCTCGGGACTGAGGGGCAGCTCGGGACTGAGGGGCAGCTCGGGACTGAGGGGTAGCTCGGGACTGAGGGGTAGCTCAGCACTGAGAGGAAGCTCAGGCAGGTAGTTGGCTCTGGCAGATCCTGGCTGGCTGGCGGTTCTGGCAGATCCTGGCTGACTGGCGGTTCCGGCAGATCCTGGCTGACTGGCGGATCTGGAAGAGTCTGGCTGACTGGCGGATCCTGGCTGACTGGCGGCTCTGGAAGATTCTGGCTGACTGGCGGATCCTGGCAGACTGGCGGCTCTGGCTGCTCCATGCTGACTGGCGGCTCTGGCTGCTCCATGCTGACTGGCGGCTCTGGCTGCTCCATGCTGACTGGCGGCTCTGGCTGCTCCATGCTGACTGGCGGCTCTGGCTGCTCCATGCTGACTGGCGGCTCTGGCTGCTCCATGCTGACTGGCGGCTCTGGCGGCTTCTCGCAGACTGGCAGCTCTGGCGGCTTCTTGCAGACTGGCAGCTCTGGCGGCTTCTTGCAGACTGGCAGCTCTGGCGGCTTCTTGCAGACTGGCAGCTCCTTGCAGACTGGCAGCTCCTTGCAGACTGGCAGCTCCTTGCAGACTGGCAGCTCCTTGCAGACTGGCAGCTCTGGCTGCTCCTTGCAGACAAGCACCTCTGGCTGCTCCTTGCAGACTGGCAGCGCTGAACAGGCGGGAGACTCCGGCAGCGCTGGAGAGGAGGAAGGCTCTGACTGCGCTGAACAGGCGGGAGACTCCGGCAGCGCTGTAGAGGAGGAAGGCTCTGGCAGCGCTAGATAAGCGGGAGACTCCGGCAGCGCTGGAGAGGAGGAAGGCTCTAGCAGCGCTAAACAGGCGGGAGACTCCGGCAGCGCTGGAGAGGAGGAAGGCTCTAACTGCGCTGAACAGGCGGGAGACTCTGGCAGCGCTGTAGAGGAGGAAGGCTCTGGCAGCGCTAGATAAACGGGAGACTCCGGCAGCGCTGGAAAGGAGGAAGGCTCTGGCAGCGCTAGACAGGCGAGGCGCACTGTAGGCCTGGTGCGTGGTGCTGGCACTGGTGGTACTGGGCCGAGGACACGCACAGGAAGCCTGGTGCGGGGAGCTGCCATCGGAGGGCTGGTGTGTGGAGGTGGCACAGGATGGACCGGACCGTGAAGGCGTACTGGAGAGCTTGAGAGCAGGGCTGGCACAGGACGTGCAAGGCTAGGGAGGTGCACAGGAGGCCTGGTGCATGAGGCTGGCACAATCTTCACCAGCCGACTAACACGCACCTCAGGACGAGTATGGAGCACTGACCCAGGTGCCATCAAATCCCCGACACGCTCCGTCTGGCGAATTCCATGCCTAATGCACCAACACAGCAACTCCCTCATAACTCTCTCCTCCAATTCCCCCATTAACTCCTTCACAGTCTCTGCTTCGCTCACCTCCAACACCGGCTCTGGTTCTGGTCTCCTCCTTGGCTCCTCACGATAAACAGGGGGAGTTGGCTCAGGTCTGACTCCTGACTCTGCCACACTCTCCCTGTGCCGCACCCCAAGACATTTTTGGGGCAGACTCTCGGGCTTCCTTCCACGCCGCCGTGTTCGTCTCTCCAACTCCATTCTCCTATAACCCTCTTCGCACTGCTCCAGCGAATCCCAGGCGGGCTCCGGCACTCTCCATGGGTCGACCGCCCACCTGTCTATTTCCTCCCAAGTCGTATAATCCAAACTTTGTTGCTCCTGCTGCCGCTGCCTGTCACCACGGCGCTTGGTCCTGTTGGTGGGTGATTCTGTTACGGTTTTCTTGAGTTGAAGGAGAGGCGGACCAAAACGCAGCTATTATTATGGTTATTATTCATGGTTCTTTAATTAAGAAACTATACATGAAAATACTAACAAAACAATAAACGTGACGAGAAAACCTAACAGCCTATAAAAAATAATTTATTAACTTCAATACAATTCATTCTTTACAACTCATAATTTTCATTCATACTCCAACAATGGTATTTTAATTTAATTAAACAAAAACCCCAAACAAAACCTCAGGGGAGCATCTTCCCTCCCCGTCATCCTACAAACTACCTTTCCCTATCTCCCCGTCCCTAATCTATCCCTTTACAAATCTAAATGACACCCAGCCCTAAACCCCCCTTACACCTCTCCCGAGCAGCATGCTGCCCCCACTTCTTCTCCTCCCTCTTCATCCTCCCCCTCAAATCTCCTTCCACCCTCCTCACTATCCCTTCCACCCCCCAATCTCTCCCTGTCTTCACCATGTTCTGCCTGGCTTCCCACAGCCCCCGTTTAAAGAGACTCATGAGAAGCCAGAGCAGAAACCTGTCCCTATCCGTCCCTCTCGCTCTCCCTACACCTCTCTCTAACCTGGCCCACGTCAATACAAAATCCCCCCTTACCAAACCTAACAACACCCGTGCCTTAGCCCATACTACTCCGGCAAAGGCACAGTCCCAAAAGACATGGCACACATTCTCCTCCCTGCCACAAGAGGATCTTGGACAGGTGGGGGATTGCGCCAAACTATGCCGGTACATGATGGAACGTACCGGCAAGCACTTATGGAGGCTCAACCAATTCAGGTCCTTGAGCCTGTTGTCCAGACCCCGCGCCTGCACTCCCTCCCAGACCACTGCCGAGATGCCCACTACAGGCGCCGGACTCCCTGCCTGTCTGACCTCCTCGTACAGGTGATCTAAACCTACTCGGGCAACTTCAACCTCAGGGTGCGCACGCAGCCACTTGGCCGCATGACCAAAGTGCCATGGCAGCTGTTCCGCCCGAGGACCCGTGTTAGACCACACCATTACGCTTCTCGCCTGATACGAGAAGAACACCCGCAGGAGGTAACCGGACGGGTGCATCACTGGATGAGCAAGCTCCGTTAACAAGAAAGAAACAAAAATTGCGTCCAGCTTGAGGGGGAGATGTGGTACCCCCCTACCTCCCTCCCCGATGGGACAGAGCATGCGTGCCCTGGCGACCAACTCGTACCTGCCACTCCACATGAACTGGAACACAAGCCTCACTAGAGGCCTCCTCAGACAAGCCGGCAATGGGTAGATGTACGCCAAATACAAAAGAGACGGCAACACATCCACCTTTAGGACCAGGACTTTGCCCATAAAAGACAAATACCTAGCCTTCCACATTGCTAGCTTCCTCTGTACCACTGCGATACGCATGTACCAGTTTAGCGTCGCTGAGCCGGAGGTCTCAAAATGGACCCCGAGAATCCTCAGGGCCCCCTCACAGAGAGATAGCCCCCCGGGCACATCCGTTCTACCGCGCCATCTTCCGAAAAACTTGACGGAAGACTTTGCATGGTTCAGAACCGCTCCCGACGCTCGGGTGAAATCCCCAAAGATGGCAAGGGACCTTGTCAGGCACGAGTCCTTGCACAGCAGCAAGGAAGTGTCGTCGGTGTACTGCGTCATCTTAACACGCAGCCCACCACTTCCAGGGATCAACAAGCCTTCCACCCCTGTGTCTGCCCTAATGGCAGCCCCCAGAGGCTCCATGTACAGAACGAAGAGGAGAGCCGAGAGTGGGCACCCCTGCCTGACCCCAGACGAGAGGTCAAAAACGTCACCCAAGTGACTATTTACACTAACTCGGCACCCCGCTCCGACATATAATGTACGAATCCATCCTATGAACTTCTCCCCAAATCCTAATCGACCTAACACTCTGAATAAAAATGATCTATTCACGCGATCAAGGCTTTCGCCTGATCTAGCGCTGCTACCATTAAAGGCTGTCCTCTATCTTCAACCCAAGCGATGGAGTCCCTGATTAACTGTAGGTTCCATCTAATAGAGCGGCCCTCTACCCCGCACGTCTGATCCTCATGGACGACGTAAGGAAGGGCTGTGCGCAACCGGTCTGCTAAAACCTTTGCAAGTGGCTTGTAATCTACACACAGCATGGTCAACGGCCGCCAGTTGCCAAGGTCTGTTACTTCCCCCTTCTTATATAAAAGTGACAGCACACCAACAGCCATTGATCCCCCCGGGACCCCCGTCTCAAGGATGGCCTTCAAGACTTCGAGGACCACTGGTCCAAGTATACCCCAAAACTTGAGATAAAACTCAGCCGGCAGCCCATCCATCCCAGGCACCTTCCCTTTTCCCATCCTCCTAAGAGCGCTCTCAACCTCTTCTAGTGAGATCTGGGCCATCACTTCTCTAATGTCCTCCGGCAACCGCCTGGACAAGTGTTCTAAAAACACATTTCCCTGCTCTACATATATTTCCCTTTCCTTAAATAAACCTTGGAAATGATCAGTTGTCACCCTGACCATTTCCTCTGGTTTTCTAACTATACTACCATTTTCTTCCCTAACGCCATGCATTACCTTCCTACTCTGTCTGGCCCTAACCAACTTAAAGAACATAGCAGAACAAGTCTCATTGTGTTCTAGAAAGCCACTATGCGCACGCTCCAGGAAAGCTCGAGCCTTTCGCTCCTCCAACTCCCTGAGATGCGCCTTTAGGGTTGCGGATCTCTCCCAGTCAAACGACCCACCGAGGTTGCCTGCCTCGGACTCGAGTTCAATTAACCTTTGGATACGATCCACCTCCCTCCTCTCCTCCCTTTTTTTCCTCTTGCAATACCCTATTATAAAAGCCCTAATCCTCACCTTAACTAATTCCCACCACTCTAACACCCCCTCGCACATGGACCTGAGCTCTTCAAGCCTCCAAAAGAAACCAAAAAAAACGTCAACAAAAGCCTGCTCCTCCAGCACATCCCGATCTAACTTCCAGTACCCCCTACCAAAGAGGCAGACTGGCGACCCCACCTGCAGGAGCACCCCGTCGTGATCCGAAAATAAAACAGGCAACAGTCGCCCAGACAACTTACCCAAAGACCTGGGTTCAAAAATATAGTCGAGCCTCCGCGCAACCCCCCTGGAGTTGCGCCATGTAGGACCGGCCATTTTCGGAGTAGTGTGCAGGCCACCATCAACCAGATCATGGCAAGCCATTAACCCAGTGATGGCGCCTGCACTGCTATCCCCCCCCCTATTCCTAAATCTGTATTAAAATCTCCCCCTATCACTAATTTCCTATTTGTGACACACAGGGGTGCCAGACAGTCCACCATCTCCCTCCTGTCTGTCACCACCTGTGGCCCATACACCACCACTAATCTAAATTTACAATCCCTTATCGTGACATCCACCCCCATAACCCTCCCCTGCATCACCACAAAAGAACACTCCACTTTTACCTCCCTATGCCCACACAAAATCCCTACCCCCGATGAGTGCACCCCCCCAATACCCCAAACCGACTCCCCCTTGTCCCACTCCTTCTTAAACCTACTAACATCCCCTCCATCCCTCAGGTGAACCTCCTGTAAAAAACAAAAATCAAACCCCACACCCTCCAAATAACTAAATTACCGCCCTCCTCTTTAACAAAATCCCTTAAACCCCTTACATTTAAACTAACAAAAGTAAAATTAGACCCCATGAAAGAATAAAATAAAAACATGTAATACACTCAAATACTAAACCAGACAGAAAAAAAAAAACAGGAGACTCACCCGATGCTCCCCTGCTCCATATCTACCGGTGATAACACCATCCGTACTCCCGACGTCCCCCCCTCTTCCTCCATCTCACCAACCCAGGATGCAGGAATAGTGTAGGCTCTGGTGTGCCCTGCACCCTGGGTCTACCCCCACACTCCTCCCCCTCCCCAGCGCTGCAGCTGGTTTGGAAAAAAATAGGGGAGGCTGAGTCCCCAAACAAAAAACTCCCCACCTCCTCCTGCACCCAGTCCTGAGTCTTGTTAGGTGTGTCCCCACCCAACAGAAGTTGAGGGCCTGGGGAAACCAGCAGCAACCCAGAGGTTTCTCCCACCCCCATCACCCTCTTGGCCATCCCTCCCTCTCACTGTCGGCCAATCGCACCCTCCTCTTCATTCTCTTCTTTGGTGATGGCGGCAGTGGAGAGATACCACCCTCCCCCCCGCCAGCTCCTCCACCATACCCCTCATCTCTTCCACCAGGGCACTTTCCCCCCACTCCACTTGCTCTTCCACCGTCTCCTTCTCCACCACCCCTCCCTCGCTTTCTTCTCTCTCATGCTCCTCCACTCACTTGCCTTCTTCCGCCGCTTTTCCTTGTTCTCCTACTCCCGTGCCTTCCGTTTCCTTCTCTCTTCCATCCGCCGCTTCTTGCTCCTCCTCCTTCCTTGCGACCTTCCCCTCTGGACCTGTTCTCTGGTCATGAGGCATGCTTCCTTCCCTCCTCTTCTTCCCCCCCCCCCCCCCCCCCCCCCCCCCCCCCCCCCCAGCCACAGACGCGTATAACCTCTGACGAGCCGGGCAACCCCGCCACAGATGTGCTGACGAGCCACACCCGTGGCACGCCTTAGGCTCGTCACAATCCTTCGCCTCGTGCTCCCCAGATCCACAAAATCTGCACTTTCTTGCACTGCACGAGGCGAAGATGTGGCCATAGGCCATACAGCGCCTGCAAAATGGAGGCTGACGTGCATAAAACAACGTTCCCCTGTCAGCCCCCAGGGAGAACATAGCAGGAGGATGGAGGTAGCCACCATGTCCCTTTGGGTCCTCCTCTTCGTCCTTAATGTATGGGTTGTAAATGTTGACAGTTACAACCCTAAAGTTGTTCCTCGCCAGGCTTGTTATTTCATAGTGGCACATCGGCCTCTCACCTCCCACTGCTCTTGCCCTTCTCAGGATATCATCGTGTTTCTCCTCTGTATGTAGTGCCACGTCGTATGCTCCCTCCAACGAGTTGCCTTGGAAGCAAAAACACGTCCTTCTCCGTCAACTTTAGAATCCCCATCAATATTGTCCTTCCAAAAGTTTCCCGTCCTAAAGGCTCCAACTCCTTTTCCTTCCAAGCAAACCGAATCGTGTTGGCCAGCCCAATCCCAGGGACCGACCGTGTTGATGGATTTTGCACCATCTCCGCAAGGAGAATGGCGCACCCGGCTCACGTTCTCTTCCAAAACAAGGAAAAAAAGAAATCCAAAGTGACTGAGCCTATACTGGTGCAAACTAACACAGAGACAGGAACAATCACCCACGAAACACTCAAATAATATGGCTGCCTAAATATGGTTCCCAATCAGAGACAACGATAAACACCTGCCTCTGATTGAGAACCACTCCAGACAGCCATAGACTATGCTAGAAAACCCCACTAAGCCACAATCCCAATACCTACGAAAAACCCCAAGACAAAACACACCACATAAAAAACCCATGTCACACCCTGGCCTGACCAAATGAATAAAGAAAACACAAAATACTAAGACCAGGGCGTGACAATTGTATTTACTTCGCCACCATGGCCTTTTCTTCCCTTTACCTCCCTTATCTCACCTCACTTGCTCACATTGTATATAGACTTATATAGACCTAATTTGCTCACATTGTACATAGACTTGTTTATACTGTATTATCGACTGTATGTTTGTTTTACTCCATGTGTAACTCTGTGTCGTTGTATGTATCGAACTGCTTTGCTTTATCTTGGCCAGGTCGCAATTGTAAATGAGAACTTGTTCTCAACTTGCCTACCTGGTTAAATAAAGGTTAAATAAAAAAATAAAAAAACAAACAATTATTGACCTAACTTGTTGTTGAAAAAACTTGTGTTATGGCTTTTCAACCTCTGCCATATCGTGGATTCAGAGCTATCTATCTAAAAGAAATCAACATATTTTCTTTAATGGATTCTTCTCTAATGTCAAACATATAAATTGTGGTGTACCGCAGGGCAGCTGTCACGACAACTGCCGAAGTCGGATCCTCTCCTTGTTCGGGTGGCGCTCGGCGTCGCTGGTCTTCCAGCCATCATCGATCCACTTTTCATTTTCCATGTGTTTTGTCTTGTTTTTCCTCACACCTGGTTTCAATGCCCTCAATTAATTGTTGTGTAAACGCAACCCAGCATCTCTCTAGGCCCTACTCTTTTCTATTTGCAGTCTATTTTGGAATGGGTGGCCAGTAATAAACTGGTCCTGAACATCTCTAAAACTAAGAGCATTGTATTTGGTACAAATAATTCCTTAAGTTCTAGACCTCAACTGAATCTGGTAAGGAATGGTGTGGTTGTTGAACAAGTTGAGGAGAATAAATTACTTGGCGTTACCTTAAATTGTAAACATGGTCGATACATATAGATTCAATGGTTGTAAAGATGGGGAGAGGTCTGGCCGTAATAAAGAGATGCTCTGCTTTTTTGACACCACACTCCAAAAAGCAAGGAAAGAGCTAGTTAACCTGTCTACGATACTGGTTCCCAATTGGGAATCAACCCTCCCACGTTCAGCTGAAACGGTGGCGCATGGAACGCAAAAATATTCTTAAAAATATTTAACCTCCACACATTAACAAGTCCAATAGCTCAAATGAAAGATAAACACCTTGTTCATCTAGCCAGCAAGTCAGATTTCTAAAATGTTTTACGGCGAAAACATAGCACATATATATGTAAAACCACCACCAGACACAGCTCATTTCAATAGCCAAAACATGCAATCAACAAACGCAGGATTAAAAAATAAATCGCTCACTAACCTTTTGAAAATCTTCATCAGATGACAGTAATATGACATATTACACAGTACATATTTTTTTTTTTCAATAATATGCCATTTATATCCATAAATGTCCATTTACAGTGAGTTCACCTTCAGAAATTACTCAAAAATACCCGCAGGAAATCTATGTAGCGCGGCAAGATAACGTAAATAGACATCATAAACTTTGACTAAATATACATGTTCTACATATAGTTAGAAAGATACACTGCTTCTTTATGCAACCGCTGTGTTAGATTTATTTTTAACGTTACAGAAATCGCACACTATTCCATATGCTGAGACAGCGCTCAGTTCCAAGCTACATTTCCACGTAATGTTGGAGTCAACAGAAACACAGATTTAAGCATAAATATTCCCTTACCTTCGATGGTCTTCGTTCAGAATGTTCTGGAAGGCTTCATACTTACCCAATACATCGTTTGGTTTCAAGTCTTGCGTCTTTGTATTAGCTACTGCTAATAACATCAGCTGAAATGCACCCAAAACGTCCTCTGGTCCGGAAAAGTTGCGCATCAAAACTTCAAAATTACATATTATATGTCGACTAAACAGGTCAAACTAAGTGCAGAAGCAAGCTTTATGATGTTTTAGACACGCAAAACAAACTTCAATTCAATCGGCCATCGTCTGCTCTTCTCTTGAGTGCTGGAACAAAGGAATGGCTGGGACCAATTCGCGCCCATACGCACAGCCTATTCTCTCGTGGCACGCACTAATTTCACTCCCATAGGGTCAATTCTCGCGGGATTTGAACGATTCAAAGCTCTAATGAAAGAGGACATCTAGCGGAAGAGATAGAAAGTGTCCAGAATCATAACTGGTTGGGAAGGGTGGGGGCCATGACGTCAAAGTTGCTCCAACTTTCATGGCCACAAAAACTAGTTTGGAAGAATGCCTGCCCTGTGAGTTCTGCTATACTTACAGACATAATTCCAACGGTTTTAGAATCTTTAGAGTGTTTTCTATCCAATAATAATTTTTATTTGCATATATTAGCAATTTTTGACATATTTTTTTTCCAGTTTACTAGGGGTACCCAATCTCTCCAAAGGGGGCGTATGTCTGCCATATCCTTAACAGGTTTAAGCTTCAGCTGACCCAGAACAGAGTGGCACCTTCTGCTCTTTATTGTAGCTGATATAAATACTATGCATGCCAGTCTCTCTTGGCTAAGAGTTGAGGAGAGACATACTGCATTACTTCTTTTTATAAGAAACATTGTGTTGGAAATCCGAAATTGTTTGCATAGTCAACTTACACACAGCTCTGACACACACAAGTATCCCACCAGACATGCCACCCAGGGATCTTTTCACAGTCCCGAAATCCAGAACAAATTCAAGAAAGCATACAGTGTTATAAAGAGCCCTTATTGCATGGAACTTCCTTCCATCTCATATTGCTCAAATAAACAGCAAACCTGGTTTAAAAAACTGCTAAAGCAACACCTCATGGCACAACGACTCTCCCCTATTCGACCTAGAAAGTTTGTGTATGCATTGATATGTAGGCTACAACATGTGCCTTTAAAAAATGTATGTAGTTCTGTCCTTGAGCTGTTCTTGTCTATTGATGTTCTGTATTATGTCATTCTGTGTTTTGTTTTGTGTGGACCCCAGAAAGAGTAGCTGCTGCTTTTCCAATAAAATATCTCCTCCCAAAAAAGAAAACAATATTATTGTTGTTATGCAAGTTTTAATGTCTTGTCTAATTTTGTCTGCTTTCCTCCTTTACAGCTTTAATTGTCTGGAGCCTGGTGTTGTTGTGGCCAAGGAGCTTTCACTCAGATGGAACCAGGTTTCCGCTGCTGTGCAATGTTGACGCCCTTCCTCCCAGAGATATGAAGGCATCCCCCGGACTGGACACAACCAGGCAAACATATACGTTTGCAATGAAAGGCCATGGACATTTCTGTCCTGACCTTTGGAGCAGGACATGTAATATGCCCTCAGACTAGATTCCTTTGTCCATAACATAACCTGAACCAAAGTTACTCAAAGGATCTTGTGATATAAGCCTAGGTTTAGATATTGTTTTTACCTAAGCCTTTGTGTGTTTGTGTGTTTTTAAGTTTTTCATAATTGTAGGCTACTACTAATAAATCATTTTATTGTTGAAACTTTTTTTTTTTTTTAAGCACTACCTCACTGCTTTAGCACATGGCCACATTCACAATTGTTCCTATGTGAATTATTTAAGAGATGGTGTGTCTTGGGCTTTAGAGCAGGCCTGGGTAATTATTTTCCATGGAGAGCCACATTAGAATATATTTTTGCCATCGCGGGCCAGAATCATATTACAGGATTATACATCATGTGTATGACTGTGTTGACAGATATCTACTGTAACATGCACAGTAACATGCACAGAAATAAACCACATCCATGTTCTCCTTTTGGTAGGTATTTTCATTATTAAACATGCAGTGAACTACACGGAGGGAAAAGTACACTGTGCATTCAGCACCACGGACAGAACTCTTGTTAACGGGTATGCACAAAAACACGAGAGAGACCTCAACACATTTAAACTACCCAATCAGTGTGAGGAGTGAAGTCTCTGGGCATTGACTAAAGCAGTGAAGTCAAGTATAGTTTCTGACGTCGCTATGCACATGATTGCTGAGAGGTGAGAGATTATCTGTGCCTTGACTTGTTATATTTCATCACTGAAAATGTCTGTTCACATACATAGGTTGACCCAAACAGTACAAACATCTTCTGAGCATGACTCCTAATCTTTGGAAAAAAAATTGTTCATCAAGAGATGCATAGAACCTTGTCAGTGACATTGTTTTGAATAGTTCTCCAATCCCTGCATCAGACTGAAGATCGATAAGAACAAGTTGCAGGTCAGTGGGAGCGTTATCCACATTGAAGGTGAAAGGAGAAGAAACCAACAGCATATCATTTTCCAACACTTTGAAATCCTCAATACAATGAGAAAACTCACTGTTCAAAACACGCAGCAGTGATGTATACTTCTCCCGCTGGTCATCTGATAGGGAACAGACTAGTAGTGTCGGAAGGTGGGTGAGATTTTTGGCTTCTACTTGGCGGGTCAGGAAAAGTAATTTTCCCTTCAAGGCTTTGACAAGGCTGTACATCTGATGTGCAAAAAGGCACTTCCCTTGTAGTTCACTTATGAGGGCCATGATATCCAAGGTGAAGGCAAAATCAGTCAACATTTTTTTTGCAGTTGAGGGAAATCCACATATTTTCCTTTAATTTGCAATAACGCAGCCATCTCTGACTTCAGGTCCCACACCCTTTTAAGCACCTTCCCCAAACTCAGCCATCTCACGTTTGTGTGGTAGGGGAGATCTGCATGGCCCAACTCTTCGAACAGTGAGACAGATTTTGCTCTTATGAAGTTTTTCACTTTAGTGACTGTATCCACAACATGGCTCATTTTCAGAACACATTTACAGAGCAGCTCTTGATGAATAATGCATTGCAGGAAAATAATTTTCTGATCTAGGTTCAGCTCAGCTACTTGATCTTGTATCCCTTTCAAAAGGCCAGTGTTTTTTCCTGTCAATTTTGGGCACCCAACAGTGGCACTGGATAACTTTACAAAGTTTCACACTTATTAACCTCCTACAATACATTTTTCCCTGTGGTTGTGCTCTTCATTGACTGCACCACAATCATCTCTTTTGCCTTGATCACCTCTCGGTTGTTGTTCTTGCACCCCACGGGCAGGTCTCTTACCTCCCTATAGGCTGTCTCATCGTTGTAGGTGATCGGGCCTACCACTATTGTGTCATCAGAAAACTTAATGACGGTGTTGGAGTCGTGCCTGGCCATGAAGTCATGAGTGAACAGGGAGTACAGGAGGGGACTGAGCATGCACCCTTGAGGGGCCCCCGTGTTGAGGAGCAGCATGGCGGATGTGTTGTTACCTACCCTTACCACTTGGGGGAGGCCTGTCTGGAAGTCCAGGATCCAGTTGCAGAGGGAGGTGTTTAGTCCCAGTGTCCTTAGCTTAGTGATGAGCTTTGAGGGCACTATGGTGTTGAACGCTGAGCTGTAGTCAATGAATCACATTCTCACATAGATCTTCCTTTTGTCCAGGTGTGAAAGGGCAGTGTGGAGTGCAATAGAGATTGCATCATCTGTGGATCTGTTGGGGCGGTATGCAAATTGGAGTGGATCTAGGGTTTCTGGGATAATGGTGTTGATGTGAGCCATGACCAGCCTTTCAAAGCATTTCATGGCTGCAGACGTGAGTTCTATGGGTCGGTAGTCATTTAAGCAGGTTACCTTGATGTTCTTGGGCACAGAGGTTGAAAATGTCAGGGAAGACACTTGCCAGTTGGTCCACGCATGCACGGAGTACACATCCTGGTAATCCATCTGGCCCTGTGGCCTTGTGAATGTTGACCTGTTTTAAGGGTCTTACTCACATTGGCTGAGGAGAGTGGGATCACACAGTCATCTGGAACAGCTAATGCTCTCATGCATGTTTCAGTGTTACTTGCCTTGAAGCGAGCATACTTATTTAGCTCGTCTGGTAGGCTTGTGTCACTGGGCAGCTCACAGCTGTGCTTCACTTTGTAATCTGTTATAGTTTGCATGCCCTGCCACATCCGACAAGAGTATTTCAAGACAGCGATGCTCTCTTTGCACACTAAGCACACAGCTTTCCCTGATACCTCAATAAAGACATTTTTCGATGTCCACTCTTGCTGGAACACCATACATTCATTGTCTACTTTCCTGTTATTTGAAATCTTTAAAAAACACATGTTTCGCTCAATTTCTAGCCAGCTACTATTTGTAACTGTAAAGTTTGTGTCAGCTGTCTGTCCTCGTGCAGTTGCTATTTATACTTGCCTTCAAAATAAATGTCCCACAAGCAGTGGCAGTTAAATCATTACACAAAGGCGGGTATTCATTGGGCTTTTAATTTGAATAACAAATACGTTTTTCAAAACTTTACTATCGCAAATCCTTTATGTGATCTGAGCATGATTACGCAGGCCGTATTGAATCAGGTCGCGGGCCGCATACGGCCCCGGGCCGGCCTTTGGCCAGGCCTGCTTTAGAGGGTGTGAACGATGCTATAAAGGGGTGTAAATAACGAACAACACTGTAGCTGTTCAATGTGAAAGGTTATCTTTATTATATAAAACAGGCAATGTAATAAATCAAATCAAATTTATTTGTCACACATACACATGGTTAGCAGATGTTAATGCGAGTGTAGTGAAATGCTTGTGCTTCTAGTTCTGACAATGCAATAATAACCAACGAGTAATCGAACCTAACAATTCCAAAACTACTACCTTATACGCACAAGTGTAAAGGGATAAAGAATATGTACATAAAGATATATGAATGAGTGATGGTACAGAACGGCATAGGCAAGATGGACTAGATGGTATCGAGTACAGTATATACATATGAGATGTAGGGTATGTAAACAAAGTGATGTAGGGTATGTAAACAAAGTGGCATAGTTTAAAGTGGCTAGTGATACATGTATTACATAAAGATGATATAGAGTACAGTATATACATATACATATGAAATGAGTAATGTAGGGTATGTAAACATTATATTAAGTAGCAATGTTTAAAGTGGCTAGTGATATACTTTACATCAATTTCCATCAATTCCCATTATTAAAGTGGCTGGAGTTGAGTCAGTGTGTTGGCAGCAGCCACTCAATGTTAGTGGAGGCTGTTTAACAGTCTGATGGCCTTGAGATAGAAGCTGTTTTTCAGTCTCTCGGTCCCTGCTTTGATGCACCTGTACTGACCTCGCATTCTGGATGTTAGCGGGGTGAACAGGCAGTGGCTCGGGTGGTTGTTGTCCTTGATGATCTTTATGGCCTTCCTGTGACATCGTGTGGTGTAGGTGTCCTGGAGGGCAGGTAGTTTGCCCCCGGTGATGCGTTGTGCAGACCTCACTACCCTCTGGAGAGCCTGATGGTTGTGGGCGGAGCAGTTGCCTTACCAGGTGGTGATACAGCCCGACAGGATGCTCTTGATTGTGCATCTGTAGAAGTTTGTGAGTGCTTTTGGTGACAAGCCAAATTTCTTCAGCCTCCTGAGGTTGAAGAGGCGCTGCTGCGCCTTCTTCACGATAATGTCTGTGTGGGTGCACCAATTCAGTTTGTCTGTGATGTGTACGCCGAGGAACTTAAAACTTACCCTCTCCACTACTGTCCCATCGATGTGGATAGGGGGGTGCTCCCTCTGCTGTTTCCTGAAGTCCACAATAATCTCCTAAGTTTTGTTGACGTTGAGTGTGAGGTTATTTTCCTGACACCACACGCCGAGGGCTCTCACCTCCTCCCTGTAGGCCGTCTCGTCGTTGTTGGTAATCAAGCCTACCACTGTAGTGTCGTCCGCAAACTTGATGATTGAGTTGGAGGCGTGCATGGCCACGCAGTCGTGGGTGAACAGGGAGTACAGGAGAGGGCTCAGAACGCACCCTTGTGGGGCCCCAGTGTTGAGGATCAGCGGGATGGAGATGTTGTTACCTACCCTCACCACCTGGGAGCGGCCCGTCAGGAAGTCCAGTACCCAGTGCACAGGGCTGGGTTGAGACCCAGGGTCACGAGCTTGATGACGAGTTTGGAGGGTACTATGGTGTTAAATGCTGAGCTGTAGTCGATGAACAGCATTCTCACATAGGTATTCCTCTTGTCCAGATGGGTTAGGGCAGTGTGCAGTGTGGTTGAGATTGCAACGTCTGTGGACCTATTTGGGCGGTAAGCAAATTGGAGTGGGTCTAGGGTGTCAGGTAGGGTGGAGGTGATTGACTAATCTCTCAAAGCACTTCATGATGACGGAAGTGAGTGCTATGGGGAGGTAGTCACTTAGCTCAGTTACCTTAGCTTTCTTGGGAACAGGGACGATGGTGGCCCTCTTGAAGCAGGTGGGAACAGCAGACTGGGATAAGGATTGATTGAATATGTCCGTAAACACACCAGCCAGCTGGTCTGCACATGCTCTGAGGACGCGGCTGGGGATGCCGTCTGTAAATGGTTTGCCTAATGCGGTAACTTGTTGAGAGAAACCAGAATTCATTTTTGAAATTTGGTGAAAGTATTCATTTTCTAAATATATGTTTCCCAAGGATTAATGTAGAATAAATGTGAAAATCAGCATGTGACAAATAAAATATGTGTATGTGACAAATAAAATTTGATTTGATTTGATTTGAATCGTATGGCCTAACGTGGAAACGCAATGCATCAACGCAACGAATGCAACTTAAGGATCCAAAGATACTGCGTGTTTGAACTTCATTAAAGGGACAACTTATAATGGGATGACATGTTTAAAATGCATCTAAAATGCCGAACTTGCACATGTTCAATTCAAAATGGGTCAATATGCTGAAATGGAGGACTGTGTTTTAAAGCATTACAAGTCTAAAGGGGCATTACGTTTAACAATCAAAAACCAACAACTGTGTCATTGTAAATTGAGTGAACTAAAAATGAATGATGGAGGATGAAATCCCAAATAAAGACTCCACTGGAGAGGGCAGAGGAACATCTAAATTCACTCTATGCAGCCCGGAGAGGCAAACTTGGAGTGTGTACACGCAAAATTAATGAAATAAAAGCCCTTCTTGTTGATGGAGGAAACATTGAAACTGTGGATGAGAGTCTTGAAGCATTTCATGCTGTTCTCAATGACTTTAAGAATGCTCATGATTCTGTGCTAGAGCTGGTCACAGAGGAGGCACACGAACAGGAGAGCATGAACTATTATCAACCAAGAATGAGAACTTATGAACATTTCCTGAAAGAGGTCGAAATATGGAAAAAAGCTGAAATCGAGCCACAAACACTCATTGAACCGAACGACAGTATTTCCAATGTGTCAAAAACATAATGTAAAACAAAGTATTCTAAGACAGCTTTTAGGCGTGCAGAGGACACTGTGGAAGCAAAGGCAGAACGAGCAGCTCGCCAAGCATCATTACAGGACAAGCATGCATTGGAACTGGAGAAAGCTCAACTGAATGTTAGGATGGAAAAAATGCCACTGGAAATGGACATAGCAGCATATAATGCCAAACTGAAGGTCCTGGAGAGTGTTGAGTCAACTTCTCAATCCCATGCTGTGGCAGCCTATTTTCTAAGCCAAGAAGATGGAATGAACTCTTATTTTGAGAACCAGGAACCCGAGGTCTATAAGGAACCTGAACCATCACCTGTTGAGTTTGCTGCATTAGGTGCAGTTCCAAAGACCCCACTACAAAGAGTTTTACAACAACCGATCCCAAGCCATCAAAACCTATTCAGAAAACGGTCATAAACCACACACTTCAGCAGCCAACAGCAAGGTCTAGCATTCAACACAGAATCAACACTGCGGGTATTAGCCATAATACCAGCCATGATCCATGATAACCTCTCTACTGTCATGCAAAGGCAGAATGAAATTGCTGACCTCCTTGTACTACAGCATAAACAGGCCACATTCCCTGTTAGGGAGATACCTATGTTTGACGGTGATCCTCTAAACTTTAGGCAATTTATGCGTGCATTTGAGCATGGTATAGAAGATAAGACAAGCAGTCACCAGGATAGGCTCTATTACCTGGAACTGTACACCTCTGGTCAGCCCAAGGATATGGTCCGTAGTTGTCTGCATATGGAAGCCAGAAGAGGCTATGCAGAGGCTAAGCGGTTGCTAAAGGTACACTTTGGCAATGAAATCAAAGTCACCACTGCTTACATGGAAAAAGCTTGGAACTGGATAAACATCAAACCGGATGATGGAAAGGGACTGGGTGGCTATGCACTATCTTAGAGGTTGCTGTAACGCTATGCAAGACCTACAGAACATGAACAAGCTTAATCTTCCCTCCAACATAAAGTTGATCATGTCAAAACTTCCCTACAAACTAAGGGAAAAATGGAGGTCTACGGCATGTGATATTTTAGAGAGAAGCCACCTGAGGGCCCAGTTCAGTGACCTTGTGACGTTCATGGAAAAACAGGCCAAAATACTGCAGGATCCGTTGTACGGAGATATCCAATATCCCCTGACCAACAAAAAGTTTTTTAAAACCAAAACAGAAGCTGACTTTAAAGAGCAGTTCAAATTCAAGATTAGGGGAAGCAGCTGTGCTACTGCAGGAGCTGTAGTGGCAGATTGTGACCCTGAAAAACCTCTAAAAGAACAAACATTCAAAGTCAAGAAACCAGGCACCTACCCTTCTGATGCTCCCAGTATCTCGTGTGTATTTTGCGCTGGTGAGCATTTCTTGGTCGACTGCCAACAGGTGAAGGCACAGCCACACGAAGCCAAGGTTGAGTTTCAGAGATCAAACGGCCTTTGTTTTGGCTGTTTGATGAGAGGACATCAAAGAATGTAAAAGAAGGATGACCTGTCAGAAATGTCAAAGAAAGCACCCCATTATCCTGCACATTGAAGGAAGAGAGAGACTTAGATCTCTGAAGGCAGATACGAGGGGTGTAGCAGTAAAGCGGGAGGAGACTGTCAGCAGTGCTCTTGTTTCACTGGAAGCTGGTGAAGATACCGGGGCCCGTACAGATTGTGCACTTGCGATTGTGCCAGTTCAAGTAAAGATGGCAAATGGAAGCAAGTCTGCTTTGTTTATGCTCTGGTTTAGGATGTATGTGAAATGAATGCCAAGTAAGCACACTTCGTTTCAAGGACAAAGAATTTAGATGTGTATAAGATAATCATCGCATAGATCTAGATTGGTATGCAGTATGCATTTATTTTTAATAATATGCATTTCTCGATTCTGGTAGCTCAGCAACATTTTGTACGGAGAGACTCATGAGGCAGTTGCAAGCTAAAGGCTGTGAGACTGAAATTCTGCTACGCACAATGGGGCAGGAGACTCCTACCAAGAACTTTGAGATATCTGGATTAGAGATTGGCAATGTGGAAGGTGACACATTTCTTGCATTACCAAAGGTCTACACCCAAAATAAGATCCCAGTGACAAGGGAGAATATTCCCACTCAGAAAGATCTCAAAAGTTGGCCATACCTGAAAGAGGTTCAGTTGAAGGAAATTGACGCCGACGTCGAACTCCTGATTGGCGTAAATGCTCCAAAGGCAATGGAACACTGGCAAATCATAAATAGTCAAGGCAACGGATGCAGTGAGAACCCTCTTTGGATGGGTGATGAATGGTCCTCTTAACAATTGTACCATGGCAGAAGAATCTGGGCATCCTACGGTGATGGCCAATCGTATCTCAATGGCCGACCTGGGGGTTCTTCTTGTAAATCAGTACAACCATGACTTCCCTGAGAGAGGGTATGAAGAGAAAAGTGAGATGTCAGCTGAGGATCGGGGGTTTATGGAGATCGTATCAAGCTCCATAACCCTCAAAGACCATCACTACTACCTACCGTTGCCCTTTCGCAAAAAAAATATGTACAGTGCCTTGCGAAAGTATTCGGCCCCCTTGAACTTTGCGACCTTTTGCCACATTTCAGGCTTCAAACATAATGATATACAACTGTATTTTTTGGTGAAGAATCAACAACAAGTGGGACACAATCATGAAGTGGAACAACATTTATTGGATATTTCAAACTTTTTTAACAAATCAAAAACTGAAAAATTGGGCATGCAAAATAATTCAGCCCCTTTACTTCCAGTGCAGCAAACTCTCTCCAGAAGTTCAGTGAGGATCTCTGAATGATCCAATGTTGACCTAAATGACTAATGATGATAAATACAATCCACCTGTGTGTAATCAAGTCTCCGTATAAATACACCTGCACTGTGATAGTCTCAGAGGTCCGTTAAAAGCGCAGAGAGCATCATGAAGAACAAGGAACACACCAGGCAGGTCCGAGATACTGTTGTGTAGAAGTTTAACGCCGGATTTGGATACAAAAAGATTTCCCAAGCTTTAAACATCCCAAGGAGCACTGTGCAAGCGATAATATTGAAATGGAAGGAGTATCAGACCACTGCAATTTTACCAAGACCTGGCCGTCCCTCTAAACTTTCAGCTCATACAAGGAGAAGACTGATCAGAGATGCAGCCAAGAGGCCCATGATCACTCTGGATGAACTGCAGAGATCTACAGCTGAGGTGGGAGACTCTGTCCATAGGACAACAATCAGTCGTAAATTGCACAAATCTGGCCTTTATGGAAGAGTTGCAAGAAGAAAGCCATTTCTTAAAGATATCCATAAAAAGTGTCATTTAAAGTTTGCCACAAGCCACCTGGGAGACACACCAAACATGTGGAAGATGGTGCTCTGGTCAGATGAAACCAAAATTGAACTTTTTGGCAACAATGCAAAACGTTATGTTTGGCGTAAAAGCAACACAGCTCATCACCCTGAACACACCATCCCCACTGTCAAACATGGTGGTGGCAGCATCATGGTTTGGGCCTGCTTTTCTTCAGCAGGGACAGGGAAGATGGTTAAAATTGATGGGAAGATGGATGGAGCCAAATACAGGACCATTCTGGAAGAAAACCTGATGGAGTCTGCAAAAGACCTGAGACAATGATCCAAAACAGAAAGCAAAATCTAAAACAAAGTTCAAAAATAAACATATCCAGGTGTTAGAATGGCCAAGTCAAAGTCCAGACCTGAATCCAATCGAGAATCTGTGGAAAGAACTGAAAACTGCTGTTCACAAATGCTCTCCATCCAACCTCACTGAGCTCGAGCTGTTTTGCAAGGAGGAATGGGAAAAAATTTCAGTCTCTCGATGTGCAAAACTGATAGAGACATACCCCAAGCGACTTACAGCTGTTATCGCAGCAAAAGGTGGCGCTACAAAGTATTAACTTAAGGGGGCTGAATAATTTTGCACGCCCAATTTTTCAGTTTTTGATTTGTTAAAAAAGTTTGAAATATCCAATAAATGTCGTTCCACTTCATGATTGTGTCCCACTTGTTGTTGATTCTTCACAAAAAAATACAGTTTTATATCTTTATGTTTGAAGCCTGAAATGTGGCAAAAGGTCGCAAAGTTCAAGGGGGCCGAATACTTTCGCAAGGCACTGTAGTCCTGACAAACAATCGTGACATGGCAAAGCAGCGGGCTCTAAATATTATCAGGAAGTTCAAGAAGGACAAAGGTTACGCTGCAGAGTACAAAGGCTTCATGGAAGAGATGATAACAAAAGGTTACGCCGAGAAGGTACCACAAGAACAGCTCCTCAGAGAGAAAGGCAAGGTATGGTACATACCACACCATGGCGTTCACCATAAGCGCAACGGAACGATACGAGTGGTGTTTGACTGTTCATCATCCTATAAAGGTACATCTCTTAACAGTGAACTCCTTCAAGGCCCTGACCTGGCAAACACGCTTATAGGAGTCTTGCTAAGATTTCGGCAAGAGCACATTGCCATGATGGCAGACATCAAATGAATGTTCCATCAAGTACGTGTCCATGAAGATTACTTAGACTTCCTGCGATTCCTATGGTGGCCGGACGGTGATACTAACAAAAGATTGGAGGAGTACAGAATGACGGTTCATCTTTTCGGTGCTATATCCTCTCCAAGTTGTGCAAACTTTGCACTGCGAAAGACTGCAGAAGACAACTGTGAGAGGTATGATAAAGAGGTGATTCAAACAGTCAAGTCCAACTTCTATGTTGATGACTGCCTCAAGTCAGTGGCCACAGAAGAACAAGCCATAGCTCTCACAAAAAACCTCAGGGATGTGTGCTCTCAGGGTGGGTTCAAATTGACCAAGTGGATCAGCAACAACCGCACTGTGCTGGTTTCTATCCCTGATGAACACAAAGCCAAGCAGATAAAAGAACTGGACCTGGACAGAGAGAAGCTGCCTGTTGAAAGAGCACTTGGAATCCAATGGAACATTGAAAGTGATGCGTTTACCTTCCGAGTCACTGTCAAGAACAGACCCCTTACAAGAAGAGGTATTCTCTCAACTGTGAGCTCTATTAATGATCCATTAGGTTTCCTCGCCCCATTTGTATTAAAGGCAATGCAAATTCTTCAAATGCTCTGCAAGCTAAAGTGTGGATGGGACGAAAAGGAAGAACACTCCATTTCATGGAAGAGATGGCTCTCAGAGCTGGACCAGCTCTCCAGATTCCAGATAGACAGGTGCATGATGCCTGAGAACTTTGGTCAAGTCAAGACCGCACAGCTGCATCACTTCGGTGATGCAAGTGAATAAGGTTATGGCATGGCAAGCTATCTTAGGTTCACAAACGGTATGGAAAAGGTTCACATTGCATTCATACTGGGGAAATCAAGGGTGACTCCACTCCAGCAGATGACAATCCCCAGACTGGAACTTGCTGCAGCAACATTGGCAGTGCGAGTGGACAGGATTTTAACCAACAATTCAGTTTAAAGAAAAATAAGTGCTCAGTAAAAAACAGATAAGTAAAAAATATCAATAAAAATAACAAAGTTAAAGAGCAACAGTAAAATACTAGTAGCGAGGCTATATACAGGAGGTACCGGTACAGAGTCAATGTGCAGGGGCACAGGTTAGTCGAGGTACTTGAGGTAATATATACATGTAGATAGTGTAAGGTAACTATGCATAGATAATAACCAGAGAATATTAGCAGCAGTCTGGGTAGCCATTTGAATAGCTGTTCAGTCTTATGGCTAGGGGGTAGACGCTGTTAAGAATCCTTTTGGACCTAGACTTGGAGCTCCGGTACCGCTTGCTCTGCAGTAGCAGAGAGAACAGTCTATGACTTGGGTGGCTGGAGTCTTTGACAATTTTTAGGGCCTTACTCTGACACCGCCTGGTATGTAAGTCCTGGATGGCAGGAAGCTTGGCCGCAGGCATGTACTGGGCCATACGCACTGCCATCTGTAGTGCCTTGAGGTCGGAGGCCGAGCAGTTGCATACCAGGCAGCTCTCGATGGTGCAGCTGTAGAACTTTTTCTAGGATCTGAGGACCCATGCCAAATCTTTTCAGTCTCCTGAGGGGGAATAGGCTTTGTCGTGCCCTCTTCACAACTGTCTTGGTGTGTTTGGACCATGATTGTTTGTTGGTGATGGACACCAAGGAACTTGAAGCTCTCAACCTGCTCCACCACAGACCCGTCAATGAGAATGTTGGTGTGCTCGGTCCTCCTTCTCCTGTAGTGCACAATCTTCTCCTTTGTCTTGATCACGTTGAGAGAGAGGTGGTTATCCTGGCACCATTGTTCTTGATGATTAGGCCTACCCCACTGTTGTGTTGTCGGCAAACTAAATGATGGTGTTGGAGTCATGCCTTGCCATGCAGTCATGGGTGAACAGGGAGTACAGGATGTGATTGAGCACGCATCCCTGAGGGGCCCCTTTGTTGAGGATCAGCGTGGCAGATGTGTTGTTACCTTTCCTTACCACCTGGGGGAGGCCCGTCAGGATGTCCAGGATCCAGTTGCAGAGGGAGGTTTTTCGTCCCAGGGTCCTTTGCTTAGTGATAAGCTTTGAGGACACTATGGTGTATAACGCTGAGCTGTAGTCAATGAATAGCATCCTCATGTTTGTGTTCCTTTTGTCCAGGTGGGAAAGGGTAGTGTGAAGTGCAATAGAGATTGCATCATCTGTGGATCTGTTGGGGCGGTATGCAAATTGGAGTGAGTCTAGGGTTTCAGGCATGATGGTGTTGATGTGAGCCATGGCCAGCCTTTCGAAGCACTTCATGGCTACAGACGTGAGTGCTACCTGTCTGTATTCATTTTGTCAGGTTACCTTAGTTTTCTTGGGCACAGGGACAATGGTGGTCTGCTTGAAACATGTTTGTACTACAGTCTCTGTCAGGGACAGGTTGAAAATGTCAGCGAAGCCATTTGCCAGTTATTTTGGTATTTTATTTGGATCCTCATTAGCTGTTGCAAAATCAGCAGCTACTCTTCCTGGAGTCTACACAAAACATGACACATATTACAGAATGACAATGCATAACAACAATAGACAAGAACAGCTCAAGGACAGAACCACATACATTTATGGTCAAGGCATGCTTGGAGTAAACGTCCTGGTAATCCGCCTGGCCCCGCAGCCTTGTGAATGTTGACCTGTTTGAAGGTCTTACTCACTTTGGCTACAGAGAGCGTAATCACACAGTCGTCCAGAACAGCTGATGCTCCCATGCATGTTTCAGTGTTGCTTGCCTCAAACCGAGCATAGAAGTAATTTAGCTCACCTGGTAGGCTCGAGTCAATGGGCAGCTCACTTTGGCTAATAGGACTAATGGTAGAGGCAGATAACCTACTCACCATTGGATCCTTACAAGGCACCCCGACCTACAGTACGTCCCCGATATCTCAGTTTCTTTCTCCTGCGAATGATGGGGATGTTGGCCTTGTCGGGTATCTGAAGTAATTCCTTCGCATCCGACTCGTGAAGGAAAAATATGTTTATCCAGTACGAGTTTGTCCAGTACGAGCTGTCCTAATATCCAGAAGCTCTTTTTGGTCATAAAAGATGGTGGCAGAACCATTATGTACAAAATAATTTACAAATAACACACACAATAGCACAATTGGTTAAGAGCCCGTAAAACGGCAGCCGTCTCCTATAACGCCATTCATATAGAGATCATCCGTTCACCTACTCTGGATCTCTCAAATACATGGTGTAAGGAAAGGAAACTAAAATCTCAAATTTGGACTCATCAGACCAAAGGACACATTTCCACTGGTCAAATGTCCTTTGCTCGTGTTTCCTGTCTCAAGCAGTTCTCTTCTTATTATTGGTGTCCATTAGTATTGTTTTCTTTGCAGCAATTTGACCATGAAGGCCTGATTCACACAATCTCCTTTCAACAACTGATGTTGAGTTGTGTCTGTTACTTGAACTCTGAAGCATTTATTTGGGCTGCAATATCTGAGGATGGTAACTCTAATGAACTCATTCTTTGCAGCAGAGGTAGCTCTGGGTCTTCCTTTCATGTGGCGGTCCTCATGAGAGCCAGTTTCATCATAGCGCTTGATGGTTTTTGTGGCTGCACTTGAAGAAACTTTAAAAAGCTCTTGACATTTTCCTTGAATGACTGACCTTCATGTCTGCATTGTATTATGGACTGTCATTTCTCTTTGCTTATTTTAGCTGTTCTTGCCATAATATGGACTTGGTCTTTTACCAAACAGGACAATCTTCTGTATACCACCACTACCTTGTCACAACACAACTGATTGGCTTAAACGCATTATGAAGGTTAGCAATTCCACAAATTAACTTTTAACAAGGCACACTTGTTAGTTGAAATGCATTCCAGGGGACTATTGCATGAAGCTGGTGGAGAGAATGTCAAGAGTGTGCATAGCTGTTATTCAAGTCAAAGGGTGGCTACTTTGAAGAATCTCAAATATGATTCCATATGTGTTATTTCATAGTTTTGATGTCTTCACTATTATGCTACAATGTAGAAAATACTAAAATTAAATCTTCTTAAGGCTAGGGGGCACGTCCGGATGAAAAGTTTGCCAAAAGTAAACTGCCTGCTACTCAGGCCAAGAAGCTAGGATATGCATATTATTAGTATATTTGGATAGAAAATACTCTGAAGTTTCTACAACTGTTTGAATGATGTCTGAGTATAACAGAACTTATTTGCCAGGCAAAGCCCTTTTTTTTGAGGTCACTCTCTTTTCAATGAGGTTTCAATGGGAATCTAGAATTCTAAGGCAGTTGCTAACAAATATGTACAGTGCCTTGCGAAAGTATTCGGCCCCCTTGAACTTTGCGACCTTTTGCCACATTTCAGGCTTCAAACATAAAGATATAAAACTGTATTTTTTTGTGAAGAATCAACAACAAGTGGGGCACAATCATGAAGTGGAACAACATTTATTGGATATTTCAAACTTTTTTAACAAATCAAAAACTGAAAAATTGGGCGTGCAAAATTATTCAGCCCCCTTAAGTTAATACTTTGTAGCGCCACCTTTTGCTGCGATTACAGCTGTAAGTCGCTTGGGGTATGTCTCTATCAGTTTTGCACATCTAGAGACTGACATTTTTTCCCATTCCTCCTTGCAAAACAGCTCGAGCTCAGTGAGGTTGGATGGAGAGCATTTGTGAACAGCAGTTTTCAGTTCTTTCCACAGATTCTCGATTGGATTCAGGTCTGGACTTTGACTTGGCCATTCTACACCTGGATATGTTTATTTTTGAACCATTCCATTGTAGATTTTGCTTTCTGTTTTGGATCATTGTCTTGTTGGAAGACAAATCTCCGTCCCAGTCTCAGGTCTTTTGCAGACTCCATCAGGTTTTCTTCCAGAATGGTCCTGAATTTGGCTCCATCCATCTTCCCATCAATTTTAACCATCTTCCCTGTCCCTGCTGAAGAAAAGCAGGCCCAAACCATGATGCTGCCACCACCATGTTTGACAGTGGGGATGGTGTGTTCAGCTGTGTTGCTTTTACGCCAAACATAAAGTTTTGCATTGTTGCCAAAAAGTTCAATTTTGGTTTCATCTGACCAGAGCACCTTCTTCCACATGTTTGGTGTGTCTCCCAGGTGGTTTGTGGCAAACTTTAAACGACACTTTTTATGGATATCTTTAAGAAATGGCTTTCTTCTTGCCACTCTTCCATAAAGGCCAGATTTGTGCAATATACGACTGATTGTTGTCCTATGGACAGAGTCTCCCACCTCAGCTGTAGATCTCTGCAGTTCATCCAGAGTGATCATGGGCCTCTTGGCTGCATCTCTGATCAGTCTTCTCCTTGTATGAGCTGAAAGTTTAGAGGGACGGCCAGGTCTTGGTAGATTTGCAGTGGTCTGATACTCCTTCCATTTCAATATTATCGCTTGCACAGTGCTCCTTGGGATGTTTAAAGCTTGGGAAATCTTTTTGTATCCAAATCCGGCTTTAAACTTCTTCACAACAGTATCTCGGACCTGCCTGGTGTGTTCCTTGTTCTTCATGATGCTCTCTGCACTTTTAACGGACCTCTGAGACTATCACAGTGCAGGTGCATTTATACGGAGACTTGATTACACACAGGTGGATTGTATTTATCATCATTAATCATTTAGGTCAACATTGGATCATTCAGAGATCCTCACTGAACTTCTGGTGAGAGTTTGCTGCACTGAAAGTAAAGGGGCTGAATATCAACCAGATTTCTTTTCTACGTATTCCTTAAGGTGCCTACAGCATTTTGACGTAGTTTCACGCCTTTATGTTGAAGAATGAGCGTAAACGACTACATTGCGTAAGTGGCCAGCTGAGGGCTCTGAGTGATTCTTGCGTAAAAGACAGAGGTAGTCATTTTTCCTCTCACTCCTACTGAAAAGGCAAGTGTTCCGGTTGATATATTATCAAATAGATATTTGAAAAACACCTCGAGGTTTGATTATGAAAAACATTTGCCATGTTTCTGTCGATATTATGGATATAATTTTGAATTGTCGTGACCGCTATTTCCGGTGGATTACTCAACATAACGTGACAAACAAACGGAGGTATTTTGGGTATAAAAATAATCTTTATGGAACAAAAGGAACATTTGCTGTCTAACTGGGAGTCTCGTCAGTGAAAACATCCGAAGATCAAAGGCAAACGGTCAATTTGATTGCTTTTTTGCTTTGATTCTTTATTTTTTATTATTTTTTATTTTAACTTTATTTACCTAGGCAAGTCAGTTAAGGGCTTGTAAGTAAGCATTTCACTGTAAAGTTGTATTCGGCGCATGTGACAAATTCCCACTGTGAAGCATGGAGGAGGATGTGTGATGGTGTGGGGGTGTCTTGCTGGTGATACTGTGATGTATTTAGAATTCAAGGCACACTTAACCAGCATGGCTACCACAGCATTCTGCAGCGATACGCCATCCCATCTGGTTTGTACACAGTGGGACTATAATTTGTTTTACAACACACCTCCAAGCTGTGTACGGGCAATTTGAGCAAGAAGGAGAGTAATGGAGTGCTGCATCAGAAGACCTGGCTTCCACAATCATCCGACCTCAACCCAATTGAGATGGTTTGGGATGAGTTGGACCGCAGAGTGAAGGAAAAGCTGCCTTCTTCGGGCATTTCATCTCCAACTCCTCTCTTAATGTACCTAAAGTCTGTGGATTATGTATTCGTAAATAAATTGGAGAAAGACTACTGTTTAAGTATTGTGGACAGTTTGTAATTACTTGTGAATTAAATTAAAGTATAGTGGCAGGTGGGGCTCACTTGGTGAGAGTGGGTCCACTAAAAGACTGAAGTGAGATGAGTGGATGCACCACACAACCCTGTCCCAATCCCTCGGATAGAGCCCATCTCCACTCTCACCAATAACCACCATTGGATCTTAGCTGTAATGGCAAACAAGGAATAATAATGAATCAATAACCTCTCCTAATTTGACCAACATTTATTCATTTTACAGCAGGTTTGCAAGTTACAAAAATAAATACAATTTCATTGTAGTATAGATAAATCCTTCCTTTCTTCTCTCTCAAGCCAAGCTTATCCATTCCTACCTCCCCCTCACCTCCCATCCTTGCGCACCCTTCCCCACCAATCCAAGCTTGTACAAAGCACCTATCCTTGCCCACTCTTATTATACATTCCATGAAGGGCTAAGGGCATTAAAGCCTCCCCTGCATCACATTCCACATCTGTGGAGTACAACAAGCAGGTCTCCCTAAATAATATGCCACCATTGGAACCTTTAGCACTATCCAATCCTTGTGCTCTTGTACTGTTATTTTGACACTTGACAAGTGTTGTCAGATACATCGGAAGGTTCTGCAGGAGCCCATTGTAAATAAATACATTTTATCAAAATGTATTTATTTAACTGCATAAACCTAATGACAAGTTAAAGTGTACAGTTAGCTAGCTAACGTTAGCTAGCTGGCTCGCTAGCTACTGTTACATGTATGATCTTATTATTCAGAGCCATTTACTTGACTAGTTATAGCCTACTGTTAGCTAGCTGACATTGAATCTGGTTGGTTAGCAACCGAATCTGCAGGGTATTAACATCAGGAGTTGGGATTATGGTAAATTGTTTAGCTAGCTACATGTCTTTACAAAAGACTCCACTATGCAGTTGTCCATTTCAATAGCATGTCACTGCAACAGCTGTTGATAGACGTACTAGCTGGTATATTCGCTCTGGCTATCTATTCGGATTTCAGACAACGGTAAGATAGTCTAGCTAGCTACATTTTCAGATATTACACTTTTCTAATTTTGACATGAAGTCTTTTCATTTCAAGTTAAAGTGTACTGTTAATTAACTAGCTAACGTTATTTGGCTGGCTCGCTATGATCTTATAATTTGTATCTCAGAGCCACTGGTTATAGCCTAATGTTAGCTAACTAACACTGAACCAGGTTTGTTAGATACCTGCAGATTCATACAGGGTAGTAACATCATTAGTTGGGATTATGGTCCATTGTTTACCTAGCTAGCTAGCTGGCCGTGTCAGTAACCATCAGCAAAAAAGCATAACTAAATTATTGCCAGCAGCACAGTTAGTCATCAATGGCCTGGATAACATAAAAACAGCCTAACCAGCTCTGCTAAGGCGAGTAAAATGGTCAGAGTTGTGTTCTCTCATTACGTGTCTGGAAGTACCTAGCAAGCTAGCCAATGTTAGCCAGTTAGCTTGGGTGCATGACCGCCGTTGTGAGGTCAGAATGTTCGGATCAACCCTACTCATCGGCCAGAGCGTCCAGTGTGCGCTCTGAACGGTCCGAGAGCAAAACGCTCTAAATTTACAAATGGACAATCTGACAGCACAGTTGCAGTCACCAACACTCTGGATAATATAACAGCTCTGCTTGGGTGAATAATGTTCAGTGAGCTGTTCTCTCATTTGTGTCTGGAAGTCGCTAGCAAGTTAGCTTGTGTGCTTGACTGCTGTTAGTACAGAACGCTCGGATAAACCCATGAAGAGATGGGTGGGGCTAAAGCTTAAGAGGGTGTGAACAATGCTGAATGGGTGTAGACAAAGAGGGCTCTCCAATAGTAGTACCAAAACATACCATTTTGTAGCTCTGAGTCTCTACTTTTATCCAATGTAAAAAACACAATTTCAAATTTTGCTACATAAGACTGATTTGAGCCAGTCGGTCACAGAGATTTTGGCCTTTACTATTAAAACCCATAGAAACGCATCGAATAACACATTCCTAAACGGCAAAAAGAACAATAAAAATAATAATAATTAAGAAACAAGGGTTTGAAGTGACTGTCCTAAATCTAGGAGATATTTAAAAAAAAATACAAAACATAAAAAAAGATATGTGTATATATATTTTTAACACATATTTAAGCCCTTTTTTACCGGTACCAGTTACCTTCAACACTTATGGGGGTCGTAGAGCAAAACGGAGAACACCACCGTGTCCATGATAATCTCTCTTTTCCACAGTGGGGTCCGGGACACATTAATGTTTTTGCAATGTCCCATGAAACGTGTTTAGAACATTAATTTAGAATATTCTGAGAACATGACAACCATGTTCTCTGTATGTTTGGTGGAAAGCTTAAGGATTATTCTCGTAAATAAGACTGTGAAAGATATTGATGTGTCCCATGTGGCTCATTTGGTAGAGCATATGGTGCTTGCAACGCCAGGGTTGTGGGATTGATTCCCATGGTGGACCAGTATGGGGAAAATGTATGCACTCTACTGTAAGTTGCTCTGGATAAGAGCATCTGTTAAATAAGTAAAATGTTTATAGAGTTGGTGTTGCCAATTTCACCAAGAATAATTGAAATGTTTCTGTACCTTTTTCCAACTCTGTCCTTAAGCAGTTTGCATGTCTAATTCTTAATCTGGGTTTTGGTACAAATAATTTATCGGCTTCCCAATGTGCTCTTGAAAAACTGTCTGACTTGTTATCTAAGTATGCTAGATCTAAACTATTAATAATGGCCGATCTTAATCTGGATTAAGATTTAAATATATTTGTACTGAGCTAAATTTGACCCAGCTGATAACCAAGCCCACATGGCCAAATCCGAAAGATCCATTGAAATCAACCCTGATTTATCTTATTCTGACAAATACACCAGAAAAATATGCTGCCAGTGGTGTTTTCTCTCTAGAAATTGGTGACCATTGCCCAGTTACCTGTGTTAGAGTTGTGAAAATGGTTCAATCTAAAACTTGTCATCACTAAGAAGAACTGTAAACATTTTAGTGACCTTGAATATATCTCAGCTATTCCAGAAACTGAATTAGCTTTAAACTATTTTATAAATGTCTTCAATACTATCGCAAAAAAAAGGAGGGTTAAAAATAGATATAACGCTTTGTTCACTCCTGATTTATCAGAAGTTATACACGAGAGATGCTGCTTGGGCCAAGGCCAGAAAAACAGACTTAGGTCCGGAATCTATGTGTAAAACTGATTAGAAAGGCCAAGTCTGAGTACTATGTAAACACTGTCTGACTGTAAGGGGAATGCGTCTAATTCTGGAAAACTGTCTTTGAAGGGTAGCACCTCCCCCTCTATGCCCCCAACAATTTAACTTAGACTCTGGCCCCATTACAGACAAATATGCTAACATTGGTGCATTTAGGAGAATATTCTGGTAACACTTTACTTGACCACCCAGTGTCATGACAGGGTCATAACAGCTGAGATAATTTGGTCATAACACTGGCCCATATACCTACATAAGAGCGTCAAAACTCATACTTATTCAAATTAGTTTTCTTTGTTTGAAAGTTTGTTTCCTAAATCCTTTGTTTTTGTTGTAATGAATGTTTTTCCCCATCATATTTTAAATAACTTTTAGAAAACACAGTTTATGACATTGTCATGAAGCATTAACACCATCCTGTCTCACTTTACTTGCACTAATAAAATACAATTTGACACAGTCAAGAAGCATTATGACCATCATAATCATATAAGCGAGATAGAGCTATCACGTACATGCCTTTATATCAGTCATCAGTCAAAAGGGAGTGTCTTGTCCTAATCCTGAAATCTGCTACTGCATTCATCCCAGTCATCAGCTTGAGGTGTCACCACAGACACCCTGGTTCGATTTCAGGCTGTATAACGACAGGCGTGATTGGGAGTCCCATAGGGCAGCGCACAATTGGCCCAGCGTCGTCCGGGTTTGGCTGGTGTAGGCCGTTATTGTAAATAAGAATTTGTTCCGAACTGACTTGCCTAGTTAAATAAAGGTGTAGTGGCCTAATATTTCATCATATATATTAAATATATTTACACAAATATACATGGAGCTCCATATGTTCAGTCTTTTATACAAATATGTCTAAATCGGCTCTAACATACCGGCCCCTAATTGTTGACTGCACTGAATGCACAACAATTACTTAATATTCAAACGTAGAGCCAATACACAAAACATTTTATACCAGAGCACTATTACAGTTCATAGCTATATACAAATATACAAGATGCCATATAGGAAAATAGTCCATAGATTTCAGTCTGAGTTGAAGTGTAAAGGTGTTCAACTTCCAAAAATGTATGACTATGACATCAAAGAATGTAAGAGTACGACATCAACGAATCAGAGGTGCACGTGATTCAAAGATGGAGCACTGTGTGTGTGTGTGTGTGTGTGTGTGTCACTCTGTCGCCTCAAGGAGCAGACAGAGTTTATTAATAGGCCTCTGTAAGATATTGGTCTTAGTCTTAACCATGACGCTCCGGACAAGACCTTTGGCCCCTGGCAATGCCTCCACCACACGCCCCATTAGCCAAGAGTTCCTTGGGGCGGTGTCATCGACGATGACCACAAGGTCACCAGGACTGAAGTTTGTCTTAGTTTTGTTCCACTTGTTCCGCTCCTGCATAAGTGGAAGATACTCCCTGATCCATCTCTTCCAGAAGAGGTCAGGGATATATTGTACTTGCTTCCATCTCCTTCGGGAGTATAGGTCGCTTCTCTGGAATAGTCCTGGTGGCAGGACTGGCTTAGCTTTCAGATGAAGCAGATGGTTCGGAGTCAGGGGTTCTAGATCATTAGGGTAATTTGTTACAGTAGTAATTGGTCTGTCGTTCATAATCGCCTCAACTTCACACAAGGCTGTCTGCAAAGCCTCATCATCCAGTATTTGCTCTTTAAAGACTGAATAGAGGATCTTTTTTACCAGTCGGATCAACCTCTCCCATACCCCCCCATGGTGGGCTCCAGAGGGAGGATTGAATGACCATGTCACTCCTTCCTTCAGTAATTCATTTTGAATCTTGTTGTGATCCAGCTCTTTCAGAGCTTCTCCTAGCTCTCTGTGTGTTCCAACAAAGTTGGTGCCATTGTCTGTTCTGATACTTGTTACTGGGACCCTTCGACAGATGAACCTGCGCAGGGCATTGATGCAGGACTCAGTATCCAGATAACTAGCAACTTCTAGATGGACAGCTCGACTCACAAGGCAGGTAAAGATCACACCATACCGCTTCACATGAACGCGGCCTCGCTTCACCTTTATGGGGCCGAAGTAATCTATGCCCACATGGGTGAAAGGCGGCAAATCAGGTGACACCCGATCTTGTGGAAGGTCGGCCATCTTCTGTTCTCCAGCTCTAGCTTGCATCCGCCTGCAGAAGACACAGCTCTTAAGGATTAAGGATCTTCCTTGCTAAGGAGTTGGCACAGGGTATCCAATATCGCTGGCGAAGTCTAGAAAGCATGTGACCTCTCCCAGAGTGGCCAACCTGCTCATGGATGTGGAGTAAGATCAGTCTGGAGATGTAGGAGTCATTGGTCAGGATCATAGGTTTCTTTAGGCATAGCAGCTTTGCTTAACCTTCCCCCTACTCTCAGAATGCCACTGTCAGCAATTGGATCAAGCTTACAGATTGAGCCGCTTCTCTTGGCACATTGTTTTCCTTTCACAACTAGTGCAATTTCTTGTTTAAAGTGCTGTCGTTGCTCAAATCGAATGATTACATTTTCTGCTTCATCTAGGTCATCCACCGACGGACTTTCTTTTCCAAACGTCAGTTTGAACTTGTTAATTTGTTCCTTCAGTGAGTTTGTCAGATTCTGATCTGATCTTGGATCAGTTTGAGAGAGAATTTTCCTTTTCTGGCTTAACTGTAGAAGACGTTTCTTCAGTTTCAGCATCCAAGCAACTGCTTTCTTCAAGCTGTTCCATGTTGAATAGTACTCAATCAGTTTGCTGGTTGGACTCTTTTCTTCCACACTTGTACTGTTTAGGATTAGGTATTTTCTCACCTCTGGATCATCCGGAGGGATGGAGCTAAACTCCTCTGAGTTTTGGCCATTGAGTTTCTGGTTTCTCCAGGAATTCTGGTCCTTTGCGCCATCTCTTTGAGTTCAGGAACATTTCAACATGTAATCCTCTTGAGGCATCATCGGCTGGGTTGTGTTTGGAGATCAAATACCTCCACTGTTTTGCTTTCGATAGGTCACGGATCATAGCAACCCTATTAGCCACAAAGGTATGGAATCTCTTGGTATCATTGCGGATGTATTTTAGCACAGACCGGCTGTCCGTCCGTCCAAAAAGTTCACTCCTCAAGTTCAATCTGGAGCTCCAACCTTAAGAACAAATTCGTATTTTCAATGACGGCCTAGGAACTGTGGGTTAACTGCCTGTTCAGGGGCAGAACGACAGATTTGAACCGTGTCAGGTCGGGGATTTGTACTTGCAAGCTTCCGCTTACTAGTCCAACGCTCTAACCACTAGGCTACCCTGCCGCCCCTATACAGGTAAAGGTCAACAAAATCCCACTCATTACATGGAATGTGCACAGGCTCCATGATGGCAAAAAAAAGATAAGGTGGAAGTCTTTCAGATGTGCAAGAGTTACAAATAAATGTGTTGGAGAGGCCTATGGTGCCACCTACTGTAGTAACAGCAGAGCTGTAGGCATCTTGATAAACAAGAATACACATTTCTTCCGTATATCCCAGCACAATGACCAAAAAGGCAATTTTATAGTTTTGAATTGTACCTTACATGGTGAAAAATACACATTGATTGTATTGAATGTCTGGTGTTTTTAGATCAAATTCAAGCTGTATTAGATCAAAGTCAGATAATTCTTATTATTTTATAAAAGTCACGCATTTGGCAATAAGAAAGGCAAATCCAAGAAAATACAGGACCCTTGGGGATTACTATTCCCAACAACAAAAGACTACTCCTTTTTTTTCATCAAAGTAAGTAAAGCTATTCAAGAATTGACTACATTTTCAAAAATCTCATATCTCCAAAAATGCACTCAACAGTATACTGGGTTAAAAAAAAATCCCCCGTGACATAGTAATATTGGATGTTTAATTACACCAACAGAAAATACACTTAGGATGGAATATGGCAAACGAACAGAGTGCATCTTCAAGACCCCAAAATATATTAAACACTTACATGAAGAAAAAAAAACTTTACAAATGTAGGCATAGAGTGCTGGAAAAAAAAGTGAGCCCGAGAGGGGGGTGACCCACGGCGCTCTGAGGTACCAGAACGCATGATTAAAAATCTCCTTTATAATAATGCATTGCATGCATTATCATTGTTTTTGCATACTGTCATAGAGCAGTAGAGTAGAGGAGCTTGCAGAAGTTGTACACATGGGGAAACATATTTGTTGCCTAGGGTTCAGGAAATATGTGGCCTTTATAAACACATTTCATGAAATTCGACATTTTAGAAGTCTCCTCTTGAAACTAGGGGGCACTTGTATTCCATCGGTCAATGCGAATAGAATTGTTAAATTATGAGTCTAGTTGGTTAGCCACAGAAAAAGTGAGCAACCATCCTGCTAGCCATGATTGGCGGAGATAATGAGTGGGCTGAACATGCCGATAGTGGAGTTTGGATTAGTCTGCCATATCAAATCAAATTGTATTGATCCCATACACGTGTTTAGTAGATGTTATTGCAGGTGTAGCGAAATGCTTGTGTTTCTAGCTCCGACAGTGCAGTAATATCTAACAAGTAATATCTAACAATTCCGCAACATATACCCAATACACACAAATATAAGTAAGGAGTGGAATTAAGAATGTATATATACAGTGCCTTGCGAAAGTATTCGGCCCCCTTGAACTTTGCGACCTTTTGCCACATTTTAGGCTTCAAACATAAAGATATAAAACTGTATTTTTTTTTGAAGAATCAACAACAAGTGGGACACAATCATGAAGTGGAACGACATTTATTGGATATTTCAAACTTTTTTAACAAATCAAAAACTGAAAAATTGGGCGTGCAAAATTATTCAGCCCCTTTACTTTCAGTGTAGAAAACTCTCTCCAGAAGTTCAGTGAGGATCTCTGAATGATCCAATGTTGACCTAAATGACTAATGATGATAAATACAATCCACCTGTGTGTAATCAAGTCTCCGTATAAATGCACCTGCACTGTGATAGTCTCAGAGGTCCGTCAAAAGCGCAGAGAGCATCATGAAGAACAAGGAAAACACCAGGCAGGTCCGAGATACTGTTGTGAAGAAGTTTAAAGCCGGATTTGGTTACAAAAAGATTTCCCAAGCTTTAAACATCCCAAGGAGCACTGTGCAAGCGATAATATCGAAATGGAAGGAGTATCAGACCACTGCAAATCTACCAAGACCTGGCCGTCCCTCTAAACTTTCAGCTCATACAAGGAGAAGACTGATCAGAGATGCAGCCAAGAGGCCCATGATCACTCTGGATGAACTGCAGAGATCTACAGCTGAGGTGGGAGACTCTGTCCATAGGACAACAATCAGTCGTATATTGCACAAATCTGGCCTTTATGGAAGAGTGGCAAGAAGAAAGCCATTTCTTAAAGATATCCATAAAAAGTGTCGTTTAAAGTTTGCCACAAGCCACCTGGGAGACACACCAAACATGTGGAAGAAGGTGCTCTGGTCAGATGAAACCAAAATGGAGCTTTTTGGCAACAATGCAAAACGTTATGTTTGGCGTAAAAGCAACACAGCTGAACACACCATCCCCACTGTCAAACATGGTGGTGGCAGCATCATGGTTTGGGCCTGCTTTTCTTCAGCAGGGACAGGGAAGATGGTTAAAATTGATGGGAAGATGGATGGAGCCAAATACAGGACCATTCTGGAAGAAAACCTGATGGAGTCTGCAAAAGACCTGAGACTGGGACGGAGATTTGTCTTCCAACAAGACAATGATCCAAAACATAAAGCAACATCTACAATGGAATGGTTCAAAAATAAACATATCCAGGTGTTAGAATGGCCAAGTCAAAGTCCAGACCTGAATCCAATCGAGAATCTGTGGAAAGAACTGAAAACTGCTGTTCACAAATGCTCTCCATCCAACCTCACTGAGCTCGAGCTGTTTTGCAAGGAGGAATGGGAAAAAATGTCAGTCTCTCGATGTGCAAAACTGATAGAGACATACCCCAAGTGACTTACAGCTGTAATCGCAGCAAAAGGTGGCGCTACAAAGTATTAACTTAAGGGGGCTGAATAATTTTGCATGCCCAATTTTTCAGTTTTTGATTTGTTAAAAAAGTTTGAAATATCCAATAAATGTCGTTCCGCTTCATGATTGTGTCCCACTTGTTGTTGATTCTTCACAAAAAAATACAGTTTTATATCTTTATGTTTGAAGCCTGAAATGTGGCAAAAGGTCGCAAAGTTCAAGGGGGCCGAATACTTTCGCAAGGCACTGTATATATATGGTTGAGCAATGTCACAGCAGCATAGACTAAGATACGATGGAATAGTATAGAATACAGTATATACAGTGGGGCAAAACAAGTATTTAGTCAGCCACCAATTGTGCAAGTTCTCCCACTTAAAAAGATGAGAGGCCTGTAATTTTCATCATAGGTACACTTCAACTATGACAGACAAAAGGAGATTTTTTTTTCTCCAGAAAATCACATTGTAGCATTTTTTTATGAATTATTTGCAAATTATGGTGGAAAAAAAGTATTTGGTCAATAACAAAAGTTTCTCAATACTTTGTCATTGCCAACAACGGGTACATAACAGAGGTCAAACATTTTCTGTAAGTCTTCACAAGGTTTTCACACACTGTTGCTGGTATTTTGGCCCATTCCTCCATGCAGACCTCCTCTAGAGCAGTGGTGTTTTGGGGCTGTTGCTGGGCAACATGAACTTTCAACTCCCTCCAAAGATTTTCTTTGGGGTTGAGATCTGGAGACTGGCTAGGCCACTCCAGGACCTTGAAATGCTTCTTACGAAGCCACTCCTTCGTTGCCCGGGTGGTGTGTTTGGGATCATTGTCATGCTGAAAGACCCAGCCACGTTTCATCTTCAATGCTCTTGCTGATGGAAGGAGGTTTTCACTCAAAATCTCACGATACATTCATTCCTTTACATCAAAAGGTTGGATCAGTCTGTAGTGTGGTTTTCCACTTTAATTATGAGTGTGACTCCAAACCTCCATGGGTTGTTAAATTTGATTTCCATTGATAATTTTTGTGTGATTTTGTTGTCAGCACATTCAACTATGTAAAGAAAAAAGTATTTAATAAGAATATTTCATTCATTCAGATCTAGGATGTGTTATTTTAGTGTTACCTTTATTTTTTTGAGCAGTGTATTTGATTGCCTGGCTGAAATGGTCCGCAACTTAATAATTAGTGAAGTTGCACAAAGTGAGGCTTTCAGCACTATGGTCAACGAGACCAAAGACATTAGCAAGAAGGAACAGATACTATTACAATGGGTCAATATGTGAAAGTTTCCTCACCTTTGAAGCAGCAGAGAGCCTGGATGCTGCAGCACTTACACAGAAAACTGTACAAATGCTGCAGAAGTATGGCCTTGCCTACAGAAACCACCTAGTAGGGCAAGCATATGATGGTGCCTCTTTCATGAGTGGAAATAACACAGGTGTGGAAGCACACATTAAATCAGAGGCCCCATTAGCTTTTTATGTTCACTGCAATGCACATTGCTTACATTTAGTATTTAGTTGACCGTGTGAAATGCATCCCTGAAGCCTATTGTTTCTTTTCACTTTTACAGAAACTGTCTTTGTGTCAGGGTCACATGTGCACCAAAGGTGGCTAGAGGTACAGAGGGAGATATTTCAGGGGGCCCCGAGAGAGTTACAAAGGCTGAGACATGATGAGCATGTAGGTACAATGCTTGCAAGACAATGAGGGACAGACTGCCAGCCATCATATGTCTACTGAAAGAAATATCTAAAGAGAGAAATGGTCACAGAGCTGTGGAGGCAAGAGGTCTATTAGCTCAAATAGATCTGAAGTGTGTCAGCCTCCTTGTATCATTCACCAATGTTTTTGGTGAGATAAAACATCTGTCAGATATTTTACAGTCCCCACAACTTAATTTGGGCATGGCTGTTCCACTTGTTGCTTCTCTTGTTGACACATTGAACATTTATAGAGAGATGTCCAGGGCTTCAGGCTACACCAAGCTCTAGGCTTGAAGTGTATTAGATTTCCCTAATAGTTCAAAGACAGATCAACACAGATAAGGAGTCATTTCAGGCAGGTTCATTCATTCCAATTGTTGATGTGCTTTTCTCTGACGTGAAGAGAAGATTTTCTAAAGAAAAGTGTGTCATAATGTAAGGGATTACAAGCCTTGAAATCCCTGCAGTCCCACATTTTGTGAGGAAAATGTAGTGTTTCCATTTGCCCCACAATACAACTGCAGCACTTAGGATCTAGAAAATGAGATCCCTCAGCTTAAGCAAATTCTTGATAGGAAGCAAACTAGTGCCTTGGAAACACCAACCAGTTTAAATCCTCTAGTGACACCCCATCTCGTGATCTGACACTAATTGGCATAACGCAACGGACATAAATCTTCCTAGAAAATATTCCTATTTATGAAAATCACAAGTGAAATATATTGGAACACAGCTTAGCCTTTTGTTAATCACCCTGTCAGATTTTCAAAATATGCTTTACAGCCAAAGCTAGACAAGCATTTGTGTAAGTTTATCGATAGCCTAGCATAGCATTATGCCTTGCTAGCAGCAGGCAACCTTGTCACGAAAATCAGAAAAGCAATCAAATTAAATAGTTTACCTTTGAACTTCGGATGTTTTCACTCATGAGACTCCCAGATAGCCAAAGTTCATTTTTTCCCAAAATATTATTTTTGTAGACGAAATAACTCAGTTTGTTCATCACGTTTGGCTGAGAAATCGACCGGAAATTGCGGTCACGACAAAGCCGAAAAATATTCAAAATTAGCCCCATAATATCGACAGAAACATGGCAAACGTTGTTTAGAATCAATCCTCAAGGTGTTTTTCAAATATCTATTCGATAATATATCCACAATTGGTTTATCAGTAGAAGCGATTGGAATAATGGCTACCTCTGTACTTTACGCAAGATTTTCTCCGGGAGCATCATGTGACCCCTTGCGCAATGTAGCCCCCTACGGGTATTCTTCAACATATATGCGTAAAACTACATCACAATGCTGTAGACACCTTGGGGAATACGTAGAAAGCGTAAGCTGGTTCATAGCACATTCACAGCTCAATGGGGACTCATTGGCACGCAGCTCTTTCAAAATATGGGGCACTACCGGATTGGATTTTTCTCAGGCTTTCGCCTGCAACATCAGTTCTGTTATACTCACAGACGATGTCTTTACAGTTTTGGAAACGTTCAAGTGTTTTCTATCCAAAGCTGTCAATTATATGCATATTCTAGCATCTTGTCCTGACAAAATATCCCGTTTTAAAACAGGAACGTTTTTTTCCCCAAAATGAAAATACTGCCCCTAGTCTCAACAGAGCTCACAGTCTTCCTGGAGCAATATAGGGAGGTGCTCCACGAGATGCTTATTAAACTTTGCAAAATTGCACTTGCATTACCTGTGAGCACTGCAGCACATGAGAGCAGTTTTTCTGTGCTAAAGTTAATCAAGACTGTCTTGAGAAATACAATGAAATACAGTACAAGTGATGAGTGATTGAGCAATTTGGGGATGTCAAGTGTAGAGTCAAGAAGCGCTAGGGCCATAAATCTTGATGATTTTGTGGATGTGTTTGCCAAAAGACACAGCAACAGGCAAATGAAGCTGTATTGAAAAGAATATAGCCTAATAAAGCAGGGACATAAATAGGTTGTGAGTAGCCTATAGTAAAATGTATATTTTTCTCCATGATTGTTTTTTTTTCTTTATTTTTCTTTTTTGGACATATAATATTTTAGTTTATAAAAGGACACCGCAACAGCAGAAAAAAGCTGTATTGAAAATAATTGGAAACCTCTGGGTGGTGTTTTTAAACTTGAGTAGGCTTGTTCCCAGTAAATGTTTTGTTCCTTACAATCAATGTACTGATTCAAATTAAAGCTGTATATTTGTCTTTTTAAGGAAAAGGACAACTAGCCTATTTGAAGAACAATGAATCACCCAACACATATATACAGTGCCTTGCGAAAGTATTCGGCCCCCTTGAACTTTGGGTAAGGGTAGTGTGAAGTGCAATAGAGATTGCATCATCTGTGGATCTGTTGGGGCGGTATGCAAATTGGAGTGAGTCTAGGGTTTCAGGCATGATGGTGTTGATGTGAGCCATGGCCAGCCTTTCGAAGCACTTCATGGCTACAGACGTGAGTGCTACCTGTCTGTATTCATTTTGTCAGGTTACCTTAGTTTTCTTGGGCACAGGGACAATGGTGGTCTGCTTGAAACATGTTTGTACTACAGTCTCTGTCAGGGACAGGTTGAAAATGTCAGCGAAGCCATTTGCCAGTTATTTTGGTATTTTATTTGGATCCTCATTAGCTGTTGCAAAATCAGCAGCTACTCTTCCTGGAGTCTACACAAAACATGACACATATTACAGAATGACAATGCATAACAACAATAGACAAGAACAGCTCAAGGACAGAACCACATACATTTATGGTCAAGGCATGCTTGGAGTAAACGTCCTGGTAATCCGCCTGGCCCCGCAGCCTTGTGAATGTTGACCTGTTTGAAGGTCTTACTCACTTTGGCTACAGAGAGCGTAATCACACAGTCGTCCAGAACAGCTGATGCTCCCATGCATGTTTCAGTGTTGCTTGCCTCAAACCGAGCATAGAAGTAATTTAGCTCACCTGGTAGGCTCGAGTCAATGGGCAGCTCACTTTGGCTAATAGGACTAATGGTAGAGGCAGATAACCTACTCACCATTGGATCCTTACAAGGCACCCCGACCTACAGTACGTCCCCGATATCTCAGTTTCTTTCTCCTGCGAATGATGGGGATGTTGGCCTTGTCGGGTATCTGAAGTAATTCCTTCGCATCCGACTCGTGAAGGAAAAATATGTTTATCCAGTACGAGTTTGTCCAGTACGAGCTGTCCTAATATCCAGAAGCTCTTTTTGGTCATAAAAGATGGTGGCAGAACCATTATGTACAAAATAATTTACAAATAACACACACAATAGCACAATTGGTTAAGAGCCCGTAAAACGGCAGCCGTCTCCTATAACGCCATTCATATAGAGATCATCCGTTCACCTACTCTGGATCTCTCAAATACATGGTGTAAGGAAAGGAAACTAAAATCTCAAATTTGGACTCATCAGACCAAAGGACACATTTCCACTGGTCAAATGTCCTTTGCTCGTGTTTCCTGTCTCAAGCAGTTCTCTTCTTATTATTGGTGTCCATTAGTATTGTTTTCTTTGCAGCAATTTGACCATGAAGGCCTGATTCACACAATCTCCTTTCAACAACTGATGTTGAGTTGTGTCTGTTACTTGAACTCTGAAGCATTTATTTGGGCTGCAATATCTGAGGATGGTAACTCTAATGAACTCATTCTTTGCAGCAGAGGTAGCTCTGGGTCTTCCTTTCATGTGGCGGTCCTCATGAGAGCCAGTTTCATCATAGCGCTTGATGGTTTTTGTGGCTGCACTTGAAGAAACTTTAAAAAGCTCTTGACATTTTCCTTGAATGACTGACCTTCATGTCTGCATTGTATTATGGACTGTCATTTCTCTTTGCTTATTTTAGCTGTTCTTGCCATAATATGGACTTGGTCTTTTACCAAACAGGACAATCTTCTGTATACCACCACTACCTTGTCACAACACAACTGATTGGCTTAAACGCATTATGAAGGTTAGCAATTCCACAAATTAACTTTTAACAAGGCACACTTGTTAGTTGAAATGCATTCCAGGGGACTATTGCATGAAGCTGGTGGAGAGAATGTCAAGAGTGTGCATAGCTGTTATTCAAGTCAAAGGGTGGCTACTTTGAAGAATCTCAAATATGATTCCATATGTGTTATTTCATAGTTTTGATGTCTTCACTATTATGCTACAATGTAGAAAATACTAAAATTAAATCTTCTTAAGGCTAGGGGGCACGTCCGGATGAAAAGTTTGCCAAAAGTAAACTGCCTGCTACTCAGGCCAAGAAGCTAGGATATGCATATTATTAGTATATTTGGATAGAAAATACTCTGAAGTTTCTACAACTGTTTGAATGATGTCTGAGTATAACAGAACTTATTTGCCAGGCAAAGCCCTTTTTTTTGAGGTCACTCTCTTTTCAATGAGGTTTCAATGGGAATCTAGAATTCTAAGGCAGTTGCTAACAAATATGTACAGTGCCTTGCGAAAGTATTCGGCCCCCTTGAACTTTGCGACCTTTTGCCACATTTCAGGCTTCAAACATAAAGATATAAAACTGTATTTTTTTGTGAAGAATCAACAACAAGTGGGGCACAATCATGAAGTGGAACAACATTTATTGGATATTTCAAACTTTTTTAACAAATCAAAAACTGAAAAATTGGGCGTGCAAAATTATTCAGCCCCCTTAAGTTAATACTTTGTAGCGCCACCTTTTGCTGCGATTACAGCTGTAAGTCGCTTGGGGTATGTCTCTATCAGTTTTGCACATCTAGAGACTGACATTTTTTCCCATTCCTCCTTGCAAAACAGCTCGAGCTCAGTGAGGTTGGATGGAGAGCATTTGTGAACAGCAGTTTTCAGTTCTTTCCACAGATTCTCGATTGGATTCAGGTCTGGACTTTGACTTGGCCATTCTAACACCTGGATATGTTTATTTTTGAACCATTCCATTGTAGATTTTGCTTTATGTTTTGGATCATTGTCTTGTTGGAAGACAAATCTCTGTCCCAGTCTCAGGTCTTTTGCAGACTTCATCAGGTTTTCTTCAAGAATGGTCCTGTATTTGGCTCCATCAATCTTCCCATCAATTTTAACCATCTTCCCTGTCCCTGCTGAAGAAAAGCAGGCCCAAACCATGATGCTGCCACCACCATGTTTGACAGTGGGGATGGTGTGTTCAGCTGTGTTGCTTTTACGCCAAACATAAAGTTTTGCATTGTTGCCAAAAAGTTCAATTTTGGTTTCATCTGACCAGAGCACCATCTTCCACATGTTTGGTGTGTCTCCCAGGTGGCTTGTGGCAAACTTTAAACAACACTTTTTATGGATATCTTTAAGAAATGGCTTTCTTCTTGCCACTCTTCCATAAAGGCCAGATTTGTGCAATATACGACTGATTGCTGTCCTATGGACAGATTCTCCCACCTCAACTGTAGATCTCTGCAGTTCATCCAGAGTGATCATGGGCCTCTTGGCTGCATCTCTGATCAGTCTTCTCCTTGTATGAGTTGAAAGTTTAGAGGGGCGGCCAGGTCCTGGTAGATTTGCAGTGGTCTGATGCTCCTTCCATTTCAATATTATCGCTTGCACAGTGCTCCTTGGGATGTTTAAAGCTTGGGAAATCTTTTTGTATCCAAATCCGGCTTTAAACTTCTTCACAACAGTATCTCGGACCTGCCTGGTGTGTTCCTTGTTCTTCATGATGCTCTCTGCGCTTTTAACGGACCTCTGAGACTATCACAGTGCAGGTGCATTTATACGGAGACTTGATTACACACAGGTGGATTGTATTTATCATCATTAGTCATTTAGGTCAACATTGGATCATTCAGAGATCCTCACTGAACTTCTGGAGAGAGTTTGCTGCACTGAAAGTAAAGGGGCTGAATAATTTTGCACGCCCAATTTTTCAGTTTTTGATTTGTTAAAAAAGTTTGAAATATCCAATAAATGTCGTTCCACTTCATGATTGTGTCCCACTTGTTGTTGATTCTTCACAAAAAAATACAGTTTTATATCTTTATGTTTGAAGCCTGAAATGTGGCAAAAGGTCGCAAAGTTCAAGGGGGCCGAATACTTTCGCAAGGCACTGTATGTGTGTTGGGTGATTCATTGTTATACAGAAGCATAACACATTAAAACAGGATTGTTGTGGAACTCACATCCTGGGATGTTTGCAAACCTGGTGGCCAACTACAAGAAACGTCTGACCTCTGATTGCCAACAAGGGTTTTGCCACCAAGTACTAAGTCATGTTTTGCAGAGGGGTCAAATACTTAAATTTTTTGACATGCGTTTTTTTTTTTTTTGTTATTCTGTCCCTCACTGTTCAAATAAACCTACCATTAAAATTATAGACTGATCATATCTTTGTCAGTGGGCAAATGTACAAAATCAGCAGGGGATCAAATACTTTTTTCCCTCACTGTATCTGCACATATTCATATCTCAGTTTTTTTACACGGTCTGAGTTTATTTCGAAAGGTACTCTGTACCGTTGCTTCATCCTAATTCTATTGCGTTTCAGTAGACGAGACAGTGCAGAGAGACTCACTCTGTTGACGTTTTGGAATATGGTGTTATCTGCCATTACGTGATCAGTTATCTGAGTCTGATGCAGTTATTTGCAATGACCATATTTACAATGTGGGTCTCCTGCTCTGGGGTGAACAGTCGACCTCTTCCAGCAGATACTGGCTTTCTTGCAGTTCTCTAAAAACATTGAATGTTTTGGTGATAGATCCTTATCATTGTGAAAGTACAGTGCATATTACTGTACCTGTAAGACTACAGCACTTACAGTTACTTACCGGTTCTCTTTTAGAAATATCCGGATGATACCTGTAACAGTATAGCGGCATAGATTTGGTTGAACCCGTTGCCCAGCCTCCCTCATGCTCACCCCATGGTTGACAACATGGTCAACCACAGTCACTCTGATTTCATCAGTTATTGTGTTCCTGACTCCCGTTCCTCTTCCTCTTCCCGTCCTCTCCTTCTCCCCTTCCTACTTCACCTCTTCCTTCACCTCTTCCTTCTCTTCTCTTCCTTCCTTCTTACTTCTTCAACTCCTCGTCCCCCTCCTCGTCCTTCTCTAGTTCTCACCCCTCTTACTCTCTGTCCAATATTGGCCCCAACTGATTTGTAAGTTAACTCATTCTCTAAAAGTGTTTTCACATGTGTCAATGTGGAAAGGCAATTGGCGAAACAGTGTAGCAATATAGAGACCAATGTTTACAGTTTTGTTAGAAGTGTGTTATAAAATTACAAACTGAGTGTAAAGCAGAGAACGTGCATTCAGTTTGGCACACTTGGTAAATCCATAGGCTGTGTTAATGGGTAATTGTTTCAGAGAGAGTGCTTCAAGAATTCCTGTTAGTGTTTAAGCATTCAGAAAAAAAACTCCTTAAAAGTAGTGTTCCTGTCAGATGTGCTGTTTTTTTATTTGTAAGCAGCGAGAGTTTGGATTAGGGCTATGTGGTAACCGTATTACCACCACAGGGTGTGACTAGGGTGGGCAATCTATGTTTTCTACTTCTTTGTTGGCCTGGTATGGTTCCCAATCAGAGGCACATGTCTATCGTTGTCTCTGATTGGGGATCATATATAGGCAGCCTTTTCCCACCTGTTGTTTGTGGGATCTTGTTCTTGTGTAGCTGCCTGTGAGCAGCCCAGAACGTCACGTTTTGTTTTCTCCTGTAATTTTTGGTGAGTTGCATATTTATTAAACATGTGGAACTCTAAGTACGCTGCGCCTTGGTCCATTCATTCAGACGATTGTGACAGAAGATCCCACCACCCACGGACCAAGCGGCATGCCCAGGAGGAGCAGGGATCCTGGGGATGGGAGGAAAGCCAGGAGTGGAGGACATCCTGGACGTGGGACGAAATCATGGCAGGAGACAGAAGCCTGCCATGGAAGCAGGCGGAGGCAGCGAAGGAGCAACAACGACGACACCGGGGTTCGCGGCCACGACGGAAGCCCGAGAGGCATCCTCAAAAAATGGGGTGGGGCACACGGGTTGGTCGGCGGAGCTGAGGTGTGGCCCAGAGCCAGTCCACACGGGGTGGTCGGCGGAGCAGAGGGTTGAACCAGAGCCAGTCTGGGAGAGGAAGGTGAACTTGGAGGGGAGTGAAGGGAGTGAATCAGAGACCGTTAAGGACTTGATGGGGAAATTAGAGGAGAGAGTTATGAGAGCTGTTGTGTTGGTGCATGAGGTACAACATTCGCCCTAAGGAGCGTGTCCTCGGTTTAATGCACCGGAGTCAGCTCTCCGTACTCGTCCTGAGGAGTGTGCTAGCCGTCTGGTGAAGACTTTGCCGGCCCCACGCACCAGGTCTCCAGTACGCCTCCCCTGCACTGCACGTCCTGTGCCAGCTCTTTGCACTCGCTTTGAGGAGCGTGTTACTATTCCGATACAATGTGTGCCGGTTCTACACTCCAGACCTCCAGTGCGCCTCCACAGCCCGGTACGTCCTGTGCCAGCTCCATGCACCAGGCCTCCTGTGCCTCTCCCCAGCCCGGTACGTCCTGTGCCAGCTCCACACTTCAGGCCTCCTGTGCATCTCCCCAGCCCAGTACGTCCTGTGCCAGCTCCACGCACCAGGTCTCCTGCGACGGTCTGCAGTCCAGAGCCTCCAGCGACGGTCGGCAGTCCGGAGTCTCCAGCGACGATCCACGGTCCTGTTCCTCCGGCGACAACCTACGGTCCGGAGTCCCCGGCGAGGATCCACAGTCCGGTTCCTTTGGCGACAATCCACGGCCCAGTTCCTCCAGTGACGATCCACGGTCATACTGTACTGAGTACGCTGCACCTACCAAACGCCTACCAAACTTGCTAACTGCCTGGTACTCAGCACTCTATTGTCCCTCTAACCACTCTGACATCAATGTAAATGTGTTTGAACACTTCATGAGAGCCAATGAGCTCATGTTGCACAACATTTCCATAGGCTATGCAATTGCGAGAGAAAACAGAGTGATGGCCGCTTATAAAAAGCGGAGGATCAGCTTTCTATTGGCTAGGCCTACTTTATTTATTTCTCAACCCTCCTAATATTAAGCACATTGCTTACATTTAGAACAGGAGTATAGCCTACCTGGCTGGCATGAAAATAAACCAAGGGGAAAAGCGTCCTCCATTCGCTATTTAATTGCATAGATGACATGTGTTTTTTCCTGCTACCCCTGTTTCGATACAGGTGCGTGATAATGGTCCATTCTAAATAAAAACAATTGTAAAGACAATATTAAGTCAAAAATTGTCTGATTGGTGACAATATTAGCCTATTACTTGTGAAGGGATGCCCAGCATAATAAACAACCCATTTTTTACGACTTATTCCAATCATAGTCACACACCTTACATAGCCTAGCCCATAGGCCTATATGTTTTAATAAGGTTTGTATCACAACTAAAGTGGCCAAATAACTTCTTAAAATTAAGCACATTAATCCACTTTACAAGGGGCTTTACAATTTGGTGTGCCTGAGTGTGCTTGCATGTGTGCAAATGTGTATGTGTGATTGTATTACCCTATGTGATTGTTTTCAGTGTCTGAGATGCAGATTGAGTATGTATTTTGGGGTCCTTGTTATGAAGACTAATTGTTCATCTTTATTCTCAATTAATGGAGTCATCACTGTCACTCTATAAGTGTCTGTCGTATGACCCCAATGCTGTTGTTCCCATGACAACTATCTTGACCTTTAAGATCACATTGACTGTATGGGTGATTCCAGCGTCATGAACATTACAATTGCACAGAAAAGCACAACTTTAATGTCTCACAGAATGGACTAACATTGATGTGTCTCTATAGTACCCCTTCGAGGGAGTGTATACCCCAAAAAGAGAACATGTAAATATTGACATGTTGGAGACATAATGCAAATAAGAAGCATTATGGATGTTACATGAAATGGACAAGCTTTTTTGGGAGACTGAACATTAGCAAAAGTCTGGGTTTGTAAGTCTTGTGTCAAAATATAGATTTACATTTTGTAGGAAAGACTTGACTGAACACAACTGTAATTTAGAAAATGTTATAATTTCCTTTTTTACTTTAGAGAGGAAAAACAACTGTCATGGATGTTATGGGTCATAACGAGGGATGGAACCTAAGGATTTTTAGGGCCCTATAAAATCTGTGTTGCGGACAACTCAGATAGAATCACGGAATCCAGACATTCAAATGGAATTGAACAATATAGATTATCATAAGACGTACAAAATCCATCAGTGATTTGTAACTTTCTGAAGAGGCAACGGCAGAGGAATACCACTTTGTGTAGCCGTTAATAATGAGACTAATGTGATGACATCCATCTTCTGGTAGATGGAAAGGCTTTCCTAAAACCTTCTCAATTAAATGCTGACTACAACGAAGCCTATGCCTACCTTGCAGAATGATATCAAGGTTATATCAGGCAAAACATTTTCAGATTTTATAGGGCCCTAGATTTTGGGCACTGGCCAGCTGAGCTAGTAGACTGCATCTTTGCTAGAACACATCAATTCCATGATATCAACAATTGTAAATTCTTAAATACATGACATAATAAGCACACAAGATATGGGAAAGCATCTGAAGCTAAGATATGATTCATCAATATCCATCACATCCATAACCGTTATGGATGTTACAGATATAACGCTGAAAAAGGATACTGACAATGAAATGAGAGAAACCAATTATATACCATATAAAACCTTGATCAAAGAGAGAGAAAGTTTAAACTTTTCCTAAAAACCTTTATGGATGCTACATTGCCTGTCCCAGTCACCCCCTATATTTTCAAGACTGTAGAACAAACACACAACTCAACACTTCAATTTGGCCTATATTGTTTTTTTAAGACTAACACTAAGGGACAGCTGTGAGTGGAGAAACAAGCTCTGTGAGCAGGTGTTCGTGCGTGTGTGAGAGACTGTGTATTTGTTTGTGCATGTGTGTGAAGGTTGATCAGGTACAGGTAGAAACGCCATACTTCACATGACGTGGTTGATGCTATTAAGCGTCAGCATCTGGCTGAGATAAAACAACATCTTCTAATGATATTGTGTGTGTGTGTGTGTGTGATTGCATGACCCTGTGTGTAGGTGTTCTGTCTGAGATGCAGATTGTGCATGTATGTTGGGGTCATTGTCATGAAGACTCCAATTGTTCATGTTTATTCCCCCCAAAATTGAGTTATCAGTGTCATACTGTCTGCCGAATGACTCAGAACCCAAAGCTGTTGTTCCCAAAACAACTATCTCGCCTTTTCTTTACATCTGAAAGGTATTGCCGGTAACAAAGCTTGCACTTTTATTTCCACCCAATATTCAGGAACATAGTAATTCTTTATGGATCCATCCATGGTTAAGAAAACAGTGCATGAATACTGTTGGGCTATGTGACATGCCTTGCAAATGAGGCATGTCACTTCGCCCATCACTTCGATTAGCCCACCACTATGAATGCACTAATGCATGTACGCAATTTAACACTCTACGCCTGCTCCCTAACAAAGTGGAGTGAGGTTAGGAAAAAAAATATTATTTATAATTTTTTCGCGGCCTCCCAGGTAGCGCAGTGGTTAAGGGCGCCATACTGCAGCGCTAGCTGTGCCACCAGAGACTCTGGGTTTGCGCCCAGTCTCTGTCGCAACCGGCTGCGACCAGGAGGTCCGTGGGGCGACGCACAATTGGCACAGAGTCGTCCGGGTTAGGGAGGGCTTGGCCGGCAGGGATATCCTTGACTCATCGCGCACCAGCGACTCCTGTGGCGGGCCTGGTGCAGTGCACACTAACCAAGGTTGCCAGGTGCATGGTGTTTCCTCTGACACATTGGTGCGGCTGGCTTCCGGGTTGGATGCGCGCTGTGTTAAGAAGCAGTGCAGCTTGGTTGGGTTGTGTATCGGAGGACGCATGACTTTCAACCTTCGTCTCTCCCGAGCCCGTACGGGAGTTGTAGCGATGAGACAAGATAGTAGCTACTAAACAATTGGATACCACGAAATTGGGCCGAAAAAGAGGTCAAATAAAAATAATTTTAAAAAAATTGACTTTTTTTTTTCATCCAGGTCATATTAATTCAGATGAATATCTTTACATGATCAGAAATGGCAGATTCTACGGTTTCTAAAGCACATAAAGGCACCAACAAGCTCTCAAAAAGAAGAGGACATGGGTATTGGCTTCGACTATGTTTCAAAATATCCCCTCTTTGTTATATATGACTCACCACCTTGATTTGGTCTTATGTAGCAACATTAGAATTTCTGTTTTTTACATTGGATAAAAGTAGAGTCAGAGCTACAAAATGGTATATCATACACTGCATTCGAGGAAACAATTGTAAAGTAATTATGCTTTGAAAGTTGATCAACTTATAAACTCACTTTTGATAAAACCGTCTTTCAATGTTTTGGTACTATTATTGAAGAGCCCTTCCTTGTCTACACCCATTCAGCATTGTTCACACCCTCTTAAGCCTTAGCCCCACCCATCTCTTTAAAGGTTGATTTGTGTGTTCTGTACTAACTTGCCAGATACTTCCAGAACTCTTAAGAGAGAGAGAACAGCTCACTGAACATTACTTGCCCTAGCAGAGCTGGTTAGGCTGTTATGTTATCCAGAGTGTTGGTGACAGCAACTGTGCTGTCAGATTGTCCGTTTGTAAATTCAGAATGTTTCACGTTCAGAGCGCACACTGGACGCTCTGGCCAATATGTAGGGTTGTTCTGAAATCTCTGGCTTCACAACGACAGTCAAGCACCCAACCTAGCTGGCTAACATTGGTGAGCTATTCCTGACACATAATGAGAGAACACCCCACTCTGACCATTTTACTTCTCCTATCAAAGCTGTTCAGGAAGTTTTAATGTTATCCAGAGCATTAGTGACTAACAGTGTTGCTGGCAAAACTGTAATTATGCTTTGTTGCCGACTTTCACTGACACCGGACATATTCAACCAGTGTTGAGCATTCAAACATTAATCAGTTATTGTGTGCTATGGCACACTAAGATGAGAGTCTTGAGGTTAAAACCTCTTAAGGCTAGTGGGCAAACCCCTGTGTTCCTATGCATCCCTATTGCCCATTGAAAAGAATATCAACCAGATTCCTTTTTCTATGGCTTCCCTAATGTGTCTACAGCCACTAGACATAGTTTCAGGCTTTCATTTTGAAAAATGAGCGTGAACGACAACATTGCGTCAGTGGTCAGGTGGTGGCTCAGAGTGATTTGTGCGTAATACACAAAGGCGGCCATTGTTCCTCTCGCTCCTACTGAAAAGCCAATTGTCCCGGTTGATATACACTGCTCCAAAAAATAAAGGGAACACTAAAATAACACATCCTAGATCTGAATGAATGAAATATTCTTATTAATTACTTTTTTATTTACATAGTTGAATGTGCTGACAATAAAATCACACAAAAATTATCAATGGAAATGTATCAACCCATGGAGGTCTGGATTTTGAGTCACACTCAAAATTAAAGTGGAAAACCACACTACAGGCTGAGCCAACTTTGATGTGATGTCCTTAAAACCTGTTATGGCGACCCCCAGCCAAAGATAGTCACAAAAGCAGAATTAGAGATAAAATGAATCACTAACCTTTTGATAATCTTCATAAGATGACACTCATATGACATGTTACACAATAGATTTCTGTTTTGTTCGATAATATGCATATTTATATCCACAAATCTCAGTTTACATTGACGCCATGTTCAGAAATGCCTCCAAAATATCCGGAGGAATTCTAGAAAGCTACGCCAGATAACAGAAATACTCATCATAAACTTTGACTAAAGATACATGTTCTACATATAATTAAAGATACCCTGGTTCTTAATGCAACCGCTGTGTCAGATTTTGTAAAAACGTTATGAAAAAAGCCTACCATGCAATAATCTGAGACGGCGCTCAGACGTAAATATATTTCTCCGCCATGTTGGAGTCAACAGAAATACGAAAGATTGCCTGCCCTATGAGTTCTGTTATACTCACAGACATAATTCAAACAGTTTTATGCATATATTAGCAATCTAGGACAGAGTAGGACAGAGTAGGATGCAGTTCACTATGGGCATGCAATTCATCCAAAGTGAAAATACTGCCCCCTATCCCCAACAAGTTAAAACAAGTCAAAATGAGGCAGTAATAATAAGATGCATATATTAGCAATCTAGGACAGAGTAGGAGGCAGTTCACTATGGGCATGCAATTCATCCAAAGTGAAAATACTGCCCCCTATCCCAACAAGTTAAAACAAGTCAAATGAGGCTCAGTAGTGTGTGTGGCCTCCAAGTGCCTGTATGACCTCCCTACAACGCCTGGGCATGCTCCTGATGAGGTGGCGGATGGTCTCCTGAGGGATCTCCTCCCAGACCTGGACTAAAGCATCCGCGTAAGTGCGTAAGGTAGTCATTTATCGTTGTCTTCAAATCAGCTCACTTCGGTCAATTCTCCAAGCAAAAAAAACAATGATGTTTGTTGATAGAGTTGTTAAGAAGGCAGAGCATTGCTTCATTATAGACAGACTTCTTCGCCATCTTAGCTACTACTGCATCAATATGTTTTGACCATGACAGTTTACAATATAGTGTTACTCTAAGCAGTTTAGTCACCTCAACTTGCTTAATTTCCACATTATTTATTACAATAGTTAGTCTAGGTTTAGGGTTTAGTGAGTGTTTTGTTACAAATACAATGCTTTTAGTTTTAGAAATATTTAGGGCTAACTTATTCCTTGCCACCCACTCTGAAACTAACTGCAGCTCTTTGTTGAGTATTGCAGTCATTTCAGTCACTGTAGTAGCTGACGTGTATAGTGTTGAGTCATCCGCATACATAGACACTCTGGCTTTATTCAAAGTCAGTGGCATGTCGTTAGTAAAAATTTTAAAAAGCAAGGGGTCTAAACAGCTACCCTGCTACCCTGATTCAAACTGGATTATATTTGAGAGGCCTCTGTGTTCTGTTAGACAAGCAACTCTTTATCCATATCATAGCATTGGGTGTAAAGCCATAACACATACATTTTTCCAGCAGCAGACTATGATCGATAATGTCGAAAGCTGCATGGAAGACTAACAAGACAGCCCCCACAATCATTTTATCATCAATTTCTCTCAGCCAATCAGTCATTTGTGTAAGTGCTGTGCTTGTTGAGTGTCCTACCCTATAAGCATGCTGAAATTATGTTGTCTATTTGTTTACTGTGAAATAGCATTGTATCTGTCAAACACCATTTTTTACAGAAGTTAAATAAGGGTTGGTTACAGGCTGATTGGTCGGCTATTTGAGCCAGTAAAGGGGGCTTTACTGTTATTGGGTAGCGGAATGACTTTAGCTTCCCCCCAGGCCTGAGGGCACACACTCTCTAGTAGGTTTAAATTGAAGATGTGGCAAATAGGAGTGGCAATATCGTCTGCTATAATCTTCAGTCATTTTCCATCCAGATTGTCAGACCCTGGTGGCTTGTCATTGTTGATAGACAACAATAATTTGTTCACCTCTTCCACACTGACTTTACGGAATTATTATTGTACAATTCTTGTCTTTCATAAATTGGTCCGATATACTTGGATGTGTAGTGTCAGCGTTTGTTACTGGCATGTCATCCCTAAGTTTGCTTATCTTGCCAATGGAAAAAGTTATTCATGTAGTTTGCAATATCAGTGGGCTTTATGATGAATGAACCATCTGATTCAAATGACACACACACACACACACACACACACACACACACACACACACACACACACACACACACACACACACACACACACACACACACACACACACACACACACACACACACACACACACACACACAGCTATAGTCTAATTGGTGCTTTAACCTGTCTAGGACTGGAACCCGTTCGGGAACCCCATTCCGCTAGCGGAATCCCTCGCAAACAGCCAATGAAATTGCAGGGCGCCAAATACAAAATCAACAGAAATCTCATAAAACAAGATTTCTCAAACATACAAGTATTAGGCATCATTTTAAAGATAAAATTCTCATTAATCCAGCCACAGTGTCTGATTTCAAAAATGCTTCACAGCGAAAGCTCCACAAACGATTGTTAGGTCACCACCAACTCACAGAAAACTCAGACATTTTTCCAGCCAAAGAGAGTAACACAAAAAGCACAAATGGAGATAAAATTAATCACTAACCTTTGATGATCTTCATCAGATGACACTCATAGGACTTTATTTTACACAATACATGTATGTGTTGTTCGGTAAAGTTCATATTTATATCCCAAAATCTTATTTTACATTGGCGTGTTATGTTCAGTAGTTCCAAAACATGCAGTGATATTGCAGAGAGCCACATGAATTAACAGAAATACTCATTATAAATGTTGATAAATTCAAGTGTTATGCATGGAACTTTAGATACACTTCTCCTTAATGCAACCGCTGTGTCAGATTTCAAAACAACTTTACGGAAAAAGCATAATCTGAGTACGGCGCTCAGAACCCAAAGCGGCCAAAAGAAATATCCACCATGTTGCGCAGTCAACATTAGTCATAAATAGCATTATAAATATTCATTTACCTTTGATGATCTTCATCAGAATGCACTCCCAGGAATCGCAGTTCCACAATAAATGTTAGGTTTGTTTGATAATGTCCATCATTTATGTCCATTTATGTCCAAATAGCTTATTTTGTTTGGGCGTTTGGTAAACAAATCCAAAAGCGCGTTCAGGTCCAGTCGGACAAAAAGTTCAAAAAGTTATATTACAGGTTGAAGAAACTTGTCAAACTAAGTATAGAATCAATCTTTAGGATGTTTTTATCATAAATGTTCAATAGTGTTCCAACCGGAGAATTCCATTGTCTGTAGAAAAGCAATGGAATGAGAAATACCTCTCATGTGAAATGCGCCTGACTGAGAACGAGGCTGCTGGCAGACCCCTTAGTCAAACAGCTCCCATCCAGCCCCCCTTCACAGGAGAAGCCTGAAACAACGTTCTAAAGGCGGTTGTCATCTAGTGGAAGCCTTGGCAAGTGCAAAATAACCCATTATCCCACTTTGAATTCGATAGGAGCTGAGTTCAAAAAATACAAACCTTAGATTTCCCACTTCCTGTTTGGATTTTTTCTCAGGTTTTTGCCTGCCATATGAGTTCTGTTATACTCACAGACATCATTGAAACAATATTAGAAACTTCAGAGTGTTTTCTATCCAATACTAATAATAATATGTATATATTAGCATCTTGGACTGAGCATCTATGAACACTCCATGGGCACCGCAGGCAGACAGAAAGCTGTCTACTCTATGTGAAGGATATGTGTCACACTGCATAAGTGTGGTGACTGATTTTCTGGTCCACACCCTTACCTTTTTTCTAGACATCTGTGACCAACAGATGCATATCTGTATTCCCAGTCATGTGAAATCCATCGATTTGGGCCTAATTAATTTGACTGATTTCCTTACATGAACTGTAACTCATCTTTGAAATTGTTCCAAGTTTATATTTTTGTTCAGTGTAGTATAGGACAGGGGTACTAAAGTACTATTTGAGAAGGTCCGATCACACAAATGTCCTAGGTGGCAAAGGTCCATGGATGGGTATTGTCATTTATCAGCGTGGTAACAAACCCCCACCTCACAATCCATGCAACTCCACACTGTTCAAACCCCTTTTGTTGCAGTTTTAAAGCTCATTTACCTGCAATTCTACAGATTTTGTGATGGAGCTGAGAGAAAATGTTTCAGCTTTAAAGCTCATTTCCTTAAATTCTAGACATTACTATGTCTTATGTGTGTTCATTTGATACTAGGGGTCAAGAACCCAATTATTTGAATATTCATTGATTGGACCCTGGGGCCATTTTAAAAGGTTTAAAAGCCTCATTCCTTCTTATTTCTATAAAAACCCTGAAGGCCAAAATCCAAAATGCTTTGGTTCTAATTTTTGCAAAAGAGAAGCTTTTTATATTTAATTCCATTGTCTTCCTCGTGTTGCTGAATCACCTTTCCCCTCAGTTTGTTCCTCAATTCATGCACCTATCAAAATAACAAGTAACACAATTGAGTATGGCTGGTATAGGTTATACATTCTGTCAAAATGGGATGGACCTTTGACTTGGCACCCTCATTTTCCCCCTTCCTGAAGTTCCTGAACTAATTTTTAACCCTTCGTTGCCCCTCACTGGAGAGGCCTGAAAATGTATGTCCCTCTAGAATGGTCAGATGTTCAGGTTTCAGGATAAATCAATTCTCCAAGGAGAATATTCCGTTAACGCCCCACCAAATATCCACAACATGGTTACCATGTTCTCAGAATGTAAGAAATTAATGTTCTAGACACATTTTATGAGAAGGTTTCAAGAACATTCCTGTGTCCAATTTTGGTAACACTTTACAATAAGGTTCCATTTGTAAAGGGTTGATAAGGAGTTTGTAATTATCAAATCAAATGTTATTTGTCACATGAGCCGAATACAACAAAAATAGAGTAAAAAATATATTTACTAAATAAAGAAAATCAAAAGTAACAAGAAAATTATATAATAATGGGGCTATATATAGGGGGTACCGGTACAAATTACCTCAACTAACAGTACCCCCTATATATAGGGGGTACAGGTTAGTCGAGGTAATTTGTACATGTAGGTAGGGGTAAAGTGACTATGCATAGACAATAAACAGTGAGTAGCGGCATGTAAATAGTCCGGGTGGCCATTTGATTAATTGTTCAGCAGTCTTATGGCTTGGGGTAGAAGCTGTTAAGGAGCCTTTTGGACCTAGACTTGGCACTTCGGTACCGCTTGCCGTGCTGTAGCAGAGAGAACAGTCTATGACTTGGATGACTGGAATCTTTGACCATTTTTGGGCCTTCCTCTGACACCGCTTAGTATATTGGTCCTGGATGGCAAGAAGCTTGGCCCCAGTTATGTACTGGGCCATACACACTCTGTAGCGTCTTGAGGTCAGAGGCCGAGCATTTGCCACACCAGGGGGCGATGCAACCGATCTGGATCCTCTCGATGGTGCAGCTGTATAACGTTTTGAGGATCTGGGGACCCATGCCAAATCTTATCAGTCTCCTCAGGGGGAAAAGGTGTTGTCGTGCCCTCTTCACAACTGTCTTGGTGTGTTTGGACCATGATAGTTAGTTTGTGATGTGGACACCAAGGAACTTGAAACTCTCGACCCGTTCCAATACAGCCCTGTCGATGTTAATGTGGGCCTCGTAGGCCCTCCTTTTCTTAGTCCACGATCAGCTCCTTTGTCTTGGGGTAGAGGTTTTTGTCCTGGCACCACACTGCCTGTTCTCAGCCTATAAGAAGGTCAGTCTCATAGTTGTCAGTGATCAGGCCTACCACTGTTGTGTTGTCAGCAAACTTAATGATGGTGTTGGAGTCATATTTGGCCACGCAGTTGTGGGTGAACAGGGAGTACAGGAGGAGACTAAGCATGCACGGCTGAGGGGCCCCAGTGTTGAGAATCAGATATGTTGTTGTCTACCCTTACCACCTGGGGGCAGCCCGTCAGGAAGTCCAGGATCCAGTTGCAGAGGGAGTTGTTTAGTCCCAGGGTCCTTAGAGTAGTGATGAGCTTTGAGGGCACTATGGTGTTGAACACTGAGCTGTAGTCAATGAATAGTATTCTCACATAGGTGTTCCTTTTGTCCAGGTGTGAAAGGGCAGTGTGGAGTGCAATAGAGATTGTATCATCTGTGGATCTGTTGGGGCGGTATGCAAATTGGAGTGGATCTAGGGTTTCTGGGATAATAGTGTCTTTAATCCCAGTGTCCTTAGCTTAGTGAAAAGCTTTGTGGGCACTATGGTGTTGAATGTTGAGCTGTAGTCAATGAACAGAATTCTCACGTACTGTAGGTGTTCCTTTTGTGCAGGTTGGAAAGGGCAGTGTGGAGTGTGAATTATGTTATTAAGGGTTATCTAATCATTTGTTAACCAATGATGTAAAATCACTTTCAGGTATTACTTAAGTTGTTTTTTGGGGGGGTATCTGCACTTTACTTTAGTATTCATATTTTTGACTACTTTTACTTCAGAAAATATTGTACTTTTTACTCCATACATTTTCCCTGACAACCCAAAGTACTCCTTACATTTTGAATCCTTAGCAGAACAGGAAAATTGTGAAATTCACGTACTTATCAAGAGAAGACGTGGTCATCCCTGCTGCCTCTGTTCTGGCAGACTCATTGAACAGAAATGCATATTTTGAGTGTTGGAGTGTGCCCCTGCCTATCCAAATATTTTAAAAACAAGAACAGAGTGCCATCCACTTTGAAATTATTTTACATTTGACACTTAAATATATTTTAGCAATTAAATTAACTTTGATACTTAAGGAAATACCCATCCCAGAACCGGGAGAATTGTCATCAACAACACTAATTAGCATAGCGCAACGGTCAAAAAATATAACTAGAAAATATTCATGAAATCACAAGTGAAATGTAGTGAAACACAGTTTAGCCTTTTGTTAATCACCCTGTCATCTCAGATTTTGAAATTATGCTTTACAGCCAAAGCAACACAAGCATTTGTGTAAGTTTATTGATAGCCTAGCATAGCATTTTGTCCAGCTAGAAGCAGGAAGCTTGGTCACGAAAATCAGAAAAGCAATCAAATTAACCGTTTACCTTTTGATATTCAAATGTTTTCACTGACGAGACTCCCAATTAGACAGAAAATGTTCCTTTTGTTCCATAAAGATTATTTTCATACCCAAAATACCTCCGTTTGTTTGTCACGTTATGTTGAGAAATCCACCGGAAATAGCGGTCACGATAACGTGGTTATTTTTCCAAAAATAAAAATAGCCCCCTAGTTTCAAGAGGTTTAAAAACAAATACTTTCAGACTTTTACTTCAGTAACTTTCTATAAAGGTATCTATACTAAATAATGATACTTGGTTACTTTTTCCACCACTGTTGCTCGTTACAACAAATCTAGTAGGTCGCGGGCAATTTGCACAAATTACATTTTCTCGCCCATCAAATGTCTCTTTGTGTGCACTATTTTATTTTCCCCACACGTGTTTTCCTTGTTTGGGTGTTTCGTCACTTCCTTGTTTGGCCCTAGATGGCTACTAGCCAGGAGGAATATTGACACTTTCCCCTTTCTTTTTTTTCAAGCTAACGTCTTTTTAGGGAGCATGAGCACACTTGTTCCGGTGACAGGTGTGCTCACAGGAACTTTTACAAGCCGACAGTCGAACTGAAGCGTACTGAAGCCTTTAGACTAACAGTGATCATGTATTTTAAAACCATACAACTTTAAAACAAGCTAACACAAAACATTTTCTTCAGAAAAAGTACTTTTCAGTCATCATTGTTTGCCTAAAGACTTTATTTCTTAGCTGGAACTAGAGCTAGCTATCAGTAGGTCTACATACAAATCTATTCTTCTTGTCACATGTGCTCCCTCTCCGGCCTCTAGGTCACCAGGCTGCTCATTATGGCTCACACCTGTCACCAATTTGTTACGCGCACCTGCCCGTCATTAGACTCACCTGGACTCCATCACTTCCCTGATTACCTTCCCTATTACTGTATATGTCATGCCCTTTGGTTCCTTCCCCAGGCGTTATTGTTTCAGTTTCATGTCTGTGTGCTGTTAGTGTTTCTTGTTTTGTATTATGTTCAGTTAATTTTATTAAAACACTCACTCCCTGTACTTATTCCCTAATCTCAGCGCACATCGTTGCATTCATAGTTCTTCAACTTCCACAAAATAATTTTTTAGAGCTGTCATCACTAAATGCACCATCATATTTCTCTCCACAAATAATAACCTACAATTTTCTAATCATTCAACTAAAATCAAACTCTATTCATCTGTGGTGTGTTTGCTAGCTTGTTATTAAGTATCTTTGGTTTTGAAATACGTTAAAGTAGTAATGGTGGCGACTGTTTATAGTTGAAAAAGTTAGGAAAGCCTGAAAACATTAAAGTTGACATAGTGTATCTAGCTTGAAAGGTTCGAGAGTTATTGTAAGTTGTATTATGTTAATTCATGGTAATTTATACAGTTATAGTCGATAAATGTTGTTTTAAGAGTTTGAAGTTAATATAGCCTGAACTTGTGAAAGTTGGTTTGGTGTCTGTAGCTTGAATGGTTCAAGAGTTACGGTTTGTGGATTATTTTATGGAAATGTAAACATGTTTATATAGAGTGCCTTCGGAAAGTATTCAGACTCCTTGACTTTTTCCACATTTTGTTACATTACAGCCTTATTCTTATATGGATTAAATTTTAAAATCTTCAATCTACACACAATAACCTATTATGACAAAACGAAACAGGTTATTAATCATTTTTGCAAATGTATTAAAAAAAAAAAAAAAACAGATACCTAATTCCATACATTTTCAGACCCTTTGCTATGAGACTCAAAATTGATCTCAGGTGCATCCTGTTACCATTGATCAACAACTTGATTGGAGTCCACCTCCAACCAGAACCACATTTATGAAACTACTTATTCCAGTTACTAATAAGCACGCACTCATTAAGACAAATACTGTAAACTGTTACATCCCCTTGGATTGATGAGGAATTGAAAAATTGTATGGTTGAGAGGGATGAGGCAAAAGGTATGGCAATTAAGTTTGTCAGCCCAACTTATTGGCAAACGTACTGCAAATTAAGAAATCATATGACTAAACTAAGTAAAAAAGAAATAGAAACTACACTATGAAACAAAGATAAATTATATAGAGGAAAAATTGTAAAAACTTTGGGGCACCTTAAATGAAGTTTTGGGAAAAAATGCCAACTCTGCTCCTTCATTTATTGAATCAGATGGCTCATTCATCACAAAGCCCACTGATATTGCCCACTACTATAACAAACACACCCCCATAAAGACATTTTGAAATTAAAAACAGGTTCAGCCCCTGGTTCAACCGTGATCTTGCAGAGTTACTCCACCTCAAGAATTCCATTTTGCAAAAAGCTTGGCCCTTCTTACATCAGCTGATGTCACATCAACCCAGACTCTAAAACCCCAAACAGCAAGCAATGCAGGTGTAGAAGCACGGTGGTTAGGAAAAATTCCCTAGAAAGGCCGGAACCTAGGAAGAAACCTCAGGCTGACTGGCTCTCGTTCAGGCAAATGAGAAATAAGTGCACTGAGGCTATCCGGAAGGCCAAAGTTAGTTAAAGAAGCAGTTCTCTCTCTGGGTCTAACCTCAAGAAGTTCTGGGAAACGATTAAAGACTTGGAGAATAAACCCTCCTCGTCACAGCTGCCCATATCCCTTAATGTTGATGACGTGGTTGTTACTGTCAAGGAGCACATGGCTGAGCTCTTTAAGCACCACTTCATTAAGTCAGGATACCTATTTGACTCAGCCATGCCTCCTTGCCCAGCCAACATTTCCTCATCTCCCGCCCCTTCTAATTCGACTAGCCTCGAAGCTCTTCCTCTTTTTCCTCTGCCTCGCTATAAAGTTTGTCCCTGCAGGCGTTCACTGAGTCCGAGGTGCTAAAGGAGCTCCTTAAACTTGGCCCCCAAAAAACATCTGGGTCAGATGGTTTAGACACTCTCTACCCCAAGGTTCGATCCTAGACCCCACGCTCTTCTCAATTTACATCAACAACATAGCTCAGGCAGTAGGAAGCTCTCTCACCCATTTATATGCAGATGATACAAAATTATACTCAGCTGGTCCCTCCCAGAATTTTGTGTTAAACGCTCTACAATAAAGATTTCTTAGTGTCCAACAAGCTTTCTCTACCCTTAACAGAATGTGACTGGCAGAACGGATGTTGTATGTGGAGGATGAGAACTGCTGTAGATATCTCAGATAGGGGGGTGAGGCCCAAGAGGGTTTTATAAATAAGCATCAACCAGTGGGTCTTGTGACGGGTATACAGAGATGACCAGTTTATAGAGGAGTATGGAGTGCAGTGATGTGTCCAATAAGGAGCATTGGTGGCAGAATGGTAAATAACATCTTGCCGCTCAAGAGCACCCTTACCTGTCGATCTATAAATTATGTCTCCGTAATCTAATATGGGTAAGATGGTCATCTGAATCAGGGTTAGTTTGGCAGCTGGGGTGAAAGAGGAGCGATTACAATAGAGGAAGCCAAGTCTAGATTTAACTTGTTGGTGACAGGGGGCAGTATTTTCACGTCCGGATGAAATGCATGCCCAAATTCAACTACCATCTACTCATCCCCAGAAGATAAGATATGCATATTGTTAGTATATTTGGATAGAAAACATTCAAGTTTCTAAAACTGTTTGAATCATGTCTGTGAGTATAACATAACTTATTTAGCAGGCGAAACCTTGAGGACAAACCATTCAGATTTTTTTTTGAGGTCACTCTCTTTTCAATTATTTTCATTGGGAATCCAGATTTGTAAAGGACCTTCTTGCAGTTCCTACTGCTTCCACTGGATATCACCGGTCTTTAGAAATTGGTTGAGGTTTTTCCTTTGTGTAATGAAGAAGTAGCCCTGTTCAGAACGAGGGTCACTTGTAGTGTACTGTTAGATAGAGGCGCGTGACCAGAAAGCTAGCTACAGTTTGTTTTCCTCCTGTAATGATAACAGATCATCCCGTCTTCAATTTGATTGATTATTTACCTTAAAAAAATACCTAAAGTTTTATTACAAAAGTAGTTTGAAATGTTTTGGCAAAGTTTACAGGTAACTTTTGAGATATTTTGTAGTCACATTGCGCGAGTTGGAACCAGTGTTTTTCTGGATCAAACGCGCAAAATAAATTGACATTTTGGATATATATCGAAGTAATTAATCGAACAAAAGGACCATTTTGTGATGTTTATGGGACATATTGGAGTGCAAACAAAAGAAACGCGTCAAAGGTAAGTCATGAGTTATATTTTTATTTCTGCGTTTTGTGTCGCGCCTACAGGGTTGAAATATGCTTTTCTCTCTTTGTTTACGGAGGTGCTATCCTCAGATAATAGCATCGTTTGCTTTCGCCGAAAAGCCTTTTTGAAATCTGACAAGTTGGCTGGATTCACAACATGTGTAGCTTTAATTTGCTATCTTGCATGTCATGTGTGATTTAATGAAAGTTTGATTTTATAGTAATTTATTTGAATTTGGCGCTCTGCATTTTCCCTGGCTTTTGGCCAGGTGGGACGCTCCCACACAAAGGTTAAAGGTCCCCAAAGCACTTAAATCCCTGGATCACTCCTCTTTTCAGTTCGCTGCAGCTACCAGCTGAAACAAACACTCAAACTGGACAGTTTTATCTCAATCTCTTCATTCATGGATTTCAACTCTATTTTGCTCTGGTTGTGTTAAACAACCAGCAAGCAACTGAATTTCAAATTTTCATTGATATTTAAATAACTGATTTTGCTGACTTAAATATAGTAAGAATGTGACTAATTGCTGTCAGGTTTGGTCAAATATGGATAGAGTTTTCTTGATATATGGCCTTGGTGTTTTATGTTAGGTCATCACCATCTGTAGTTAGTTTTGGTCACAATATTTTGTTTCTGGTTAGAGTGATGTAGCTATATTAATTTGTAACAACCAAAAGAAAGCAGCACATTTTTACATTCAAAGTTAGTTACTAATGTCATTTACCTGTAATAAAGTGGGATTTTTGTAAATAAATGCAGTTTAGCTAGTGTAACCAACTTCATATACCCACCCAGAAGAAAGGCACATGAATACCCACACTTCAGGTTGACTTGGTTTTCATCTGCAGTAAAAGACAGGACGGTCACAGCCACACGTTCACTGGTTAGTTAAGACACAGGATATATTTTAGATAGGAGTAACAGTAATGATACATGTCCTCAATGTGAAGTGACATCAATCCATGAATACAGAGCACAGGTACAACCCTTTCTATATACAACTTTCAAAGTAGTAAGAAAAACATTCAATAAAGAAGTCTTGAATGACTATTGCCTCGTTACACTTCTGTCAGGATGCTCTCAATGGTGCAGCTGTAAAACCTTTTCAGGATCTGAGGACCCATGCCAAATCTTTTCAGTCTCATGAGGGGGAATAGGTTTTGTCGTGCTTTCTTCACGACTGTCTTGGTGTGCTTTGACCATGTTAGTTTGTTGGTGATGTGGAGGCCAAGGAACTTGAAGCTCTCAACCTGCTCCACTACAGCCCAGTCGATGAGAATGGGGCCATGCTTGGTCCTCCTTTATCTGTAGTCCACAATCATCTCCTTTGTCTTGATCACGTTGAGGTAGAGGTTGTTGTCCTTGCACCACATGGTCAGGTCTCTGATCTCCTCCCTATAGGCTGTTTCATCGTTGTTGGTGATCAGGCTTACCACTGTTGTGTCATTAGCAAACCTAATGATGGTGTTGGAGTCATGCCTGGCCATGCAGTCATGAGTGAACAGGGAGTACAGGAGGGGTGCGTGCTCAGCCCCCTGAGGGGCCCCTGTGTGGAGGATCAGTGTGGCGGATATGTTGTTACCTACCCTTACCACCTGGGGGCGGCCTGTCTGGAAATCCGTCCCAGGGTCCTTAGCTTATTGATGAGTTTCAACACTATGGTGTTGAACATTGGGCTGTAGTCAATTAATAGAGTTCTCACATAGGTGTTCCTTTTGTCCATGTTTGAATGGCCAGTGTGAAGTGCAATTGAGATTGCATCATCTGTGGATCTGTGTGGTATGCACATTGAAAGGGTTTCAGGTTTCTGGGATGATGGTGTTGATGTGACCAGCCTTTCAAAGCCTTTTATGGCGACATATGTCAGAGCTATGGGTTGGTAGTCATGTAGGAAGGTTACCTTAGTGTTCTTTGGCTTTGGGAATATGGTGGTCTACTTGAAACATGTCGGTATTACAGACTCAGACAGAGAGAGGTTGAAAATGTATGTGAAGACACTTGGTAGTTGGTCAGCGCATGCTCGGAGTACACGTCTTGTTAATCCGTCTGGCCCTGCGGCCTTGTGAATGTTGACCTGTTTGTAGGTCTAACTCACATCGGCTGCAGAGAGCGTGATCATACTGTCATCCGGAACAGCTGATGCTCTCATGCATACTTCAGTGTTACTTGCCTCGAAGCAAGCATAGAAGTTATTTATCTCCTCTGGTAGGCTCGTGTCACTGGGCAGCTCTCGGCTGTGCTTCCCTTTGTAGTCTGTAATAGTTTGCAAGCCCTGCCACATCCGATGAGCGTCAGAACCAGTGTAGTACCATTCAGTCCTGGATTGATGCTCTGCCTGTTTGATGGTTCGTTGGAGGGCATAGCGGGATACCTTACAAGCTTCCGGGTTGACCTGCTAGCAATAGCTAGCGTGACATTACAGTGCACTGACTGAAGGTGCTAGTTAGTTTGTAATTAACATGGCTAGTTAAGCCAGCAAACACTTGCTGAAAAAGGCTTTAAATACATTAAAGGGAACATAAAAAAAATAATATATATAGTTACATTTGCTATTGACTTTGGATTTATGAACCAGTTTTCCAAAGACAATATTGTGTTGTAGAGTTTCAAACAGTTTTTAAGTACAGAGGAAGAAGACATGAACCTGCTCTCAGAATGTTTCTCAGACTGAAGAGCAGGCATAACTTTCCAAATAGGGGTGAAGAACTCAAAAAGCACTAGTTGTTCATTCATTTGATTTTTTATTTCACCTTTATTTAACCATGTAGGCCAGTTGAGAACAAGTTCTTATTTACATCTGCGACCTGGCCAAGATAAAGCAAAGCAGTGCGACAAAAACAACAACACAGAGTTAGACATGGGATACTAAGTCAATTACAGAAGGAAAATAATATAAAAATGGTAAGTCTGAAGACCTCTTGTATTGCCAACCTATTGCCAAACTGCAATGGCAGCAAATATGTTTATGCATTCGACAACTCATAATGATAAGGAAACTTTATTAATATCACACCTTTTTCTGAAGTGAATGGTTTCACCACTACATTACGCACAGTGCGAGCAAGGTTGATTGAAACTCTACATTTTCACTTTGTCACAGTAGCTAGATTCTAGGGCTAACATTAACCTTAGATAGCAACGCTAGCAGTAGCTCCAATTGCTGTTCTTTTTTGTATTAGCTAGCTAGCTTTACTAATATTCAAATTATTCGGTTTTCATATCGGGCAGTTGATGAGCTGAATATCAAGTTATCGAGATTGGAGTAAGAGAGACAAAATGTGAGTTATTCCCACAAAGATTCTGATGCTTGTTACTTCTGTCAAGAATTGTTCACATATTGCTATGACAATGATGCATTTTTATTAATTCCTGAAGTGATTGGTACTCACGAGTGAACACATAACAAGCAATAGACTGGCAATAGTTAGAAATGTGAATGGTTTAAGTTCTGTGATTCTATTAATAAAACCAACTAGTTAACTTTCATTGCTAATACACCAGTGACTTTGTCTTTTCAGATGTGGCAGCAAAAATATATTGAACAGAAGCATCAAATACCTCAAAATGAGCAACAGAGGAAACAAAAAAACCCTAAAATGGCATGCCAGAGACAGGTTAGTTCATAAATGTGAACCAATCCATATATGTGTAAAGGCAGTACTCGGTTCTGAAATGACAAGCCCTGTATAATTCATTTTTGTGATTTATAAACTTGAGATTTCAGTGTTGAATACCTTCTGTTTATTAGGCAGGATAACCCTTTGTCTCCATTTCACAGGCTTTGTCAGTCATGTGAAGGAGATTACCACTGAAAAGTATTGTCATGCTATTGAAGGCAGTGCTATGAAGGGCCAGCCTTCTCAAATATGTTACATGAAATAGTGGTGCGAATTTTATGCATAACCCAAATTTCATGTATTTTCTTTGTTATGTCTCAGCAATAATAGGCTGCACTACACCACTGCTGGTCAGTCAGGTTGAGCGCAAATTGAGGCAGATTTTGAAGGTGAGTTAGTCCCATAAAGACAGACTGACTAACATAGTTCTAGTCTAGTTCTTATAATTTTCTCAAGGATTTTGATGCATATAACAATCGCTAATACACCACACTGACTGACTATCTTCTCAAGCGCAGCGGTATTGTACTGAAATCGGACACCCCAGACAGAGCATCAAAGACGGACATGAAAAAGCGAAGGCGGCATTGCCAGAAGACAGGTTTGTTATAAATGTGAACTAATCCAAACATTTGAAATGGCGTACTGAGTTTTAAATAGTTGAGACTTGTTCCACAGATTTTAGTGTGTTTTTTAAACTTTGAGATTCCAGTGTTCAAGACTTGTTTATTGGGCAGAATAAGTCATTGTCGCCTGTATTTTCACAGGCTTTGGTCAATCGCTTAAAAGAGCTCTCTGCTGAAGAGGCAGCAATTTGATGGGGCAACTGAACATATGATGTCTGATGTGGAGACGGACCCAGAAGACCTCAATGAATTTGTAATAACCTCCCCACCCTGGTATTCCCCTGAGTTTGAGGACATGATTGCATCAGCACACCAGAGAAAAAAGGGTTAAAGCACACTTATGGGGAGAAAACGCTCCTTCAGAACTAAAACTGGAGCAAACGTCCACTGCAGTCCTAACTAGAACGTCCATAGGCAATCACCTGCTTCTCAAGAGACTTTTTGCACCAACTTCCACACATGCAGGTGCGCACACACACACACACACACACACACACACACACACACACAGAATTACTGCTACTATTTATAATTTCTTATATAAGGTGCTCTACCATGTCTACCACATTTTATAGTATATACTGTATGTTCTTGTTATGTGTGTATATACAGTATTTTCAAAAATTTTGGAGGGGAAAAGCAAAGGCCCAGGACTGTGCATCTTAGGAACATGGTAAAGGGCCAAGGGCCACATCCTCTAATGCAATACCATGCCAATTGGCCACATGGTGGCGTTTATAATAAGCGATTGAAAATGCAAACTTTTTAAGATCACGCACCCGTGTGACCTAGTCCCTCTCCTCACAAGGAACAAATTTCCCTCAAGAAACAATAAAGTACTCCATGATGGATTTTCTGCATTTAGAATTGTGTACAAATCACTTAAAGAACTACTCCTCTAGCACCGATTGACCGATCTGCACAAACACTTGACATGTATGGACCAAGTTCCCTCAACGCAATATTTTCTAGAATTGTCCCAAAAACAATATTCAATTCATACAAATCGCAGAAATTCATACAAATCAAAAGACATTCGTATTGTGACAAAAATTGGTACACATGTACCAAACACTGTCAAAACTCAACATATCTAAGTGCATTTTGATCTACCACATGGTGGCGCTATAACAGGCACATGTTTACATTTCTTGATCTGTTTGACTCAGAGTGATGAAATTTGGCACACATGCTCAGGCTGAACATGTTGGCTGTCAGGATCTTTAGTTTCCTTGAGTGTTGATGACTTCCTTAGAAAGAGAGAGGACACTGACTTTTGAGTGTTCAGAATTAAAACACTTAAGTCCACTTAAGTCCTGGCATGGAGGTGCCTACCCACTGGGTTGAATCAACATTGTTTCCATGTCATGACAATGAAATTACATTGAACCAACGTGGAGTAGGAGTTGAATTGATGTCTGTGCCCAGTGGGTAGTCTTCAGAGGTGTAAGGATAATTTGGCATCTGAAACTAGGGCATTTGGTGCAGTGTTAAAGTTTTAATGTCACATGCGCAAGTACAGTGTTGAGTATGGGTTATTTTTGTTGACCTTATAATTGGAAAATAATTACCTAAACTGTCAGGACAATAATTTGTGTGCTTGTTTGTGTGTGTATGAGTGTAACTTACAGTATATTTAGTAACACAGGTAATGTTATACATGAACTAGAGTTTAGATACACGTTGGTAACTGTGTGTGTATGTGTGTTTGTATATTCCTGATTTCTTATAAATATTTGCCCTGGCCTGTGCTTAGGGCTGTGTGTTTATGTGTATGCATCTGTGTGTGTGTGTGTGTGTGTGTGTGTGTGTGTGTGTGTGTGTGTGTATGTGCACATGCAACCATGTGTGTGTGCGTGTGTGTGCTCATTGGCATATTTTCCTGCAGCAATAGGATGTGTTTATCTCCCGTCAGTAACATTGGTTGGTCAACCAGCTAAAGAGAATGTGTGCAGAACTGCCATCAGTGAACAGGGGGTGCTACAGGACTGTAGAACCCCTCTAACCAATCAGCAACCAGATCTGGATGAGCCCGGCTACCCACTGGCAGATTCCTTTTTTCCGCTGTCGTCTCCCGACGGTCGTCGTCTCTCCATCTCTCCACCTCTCTCTCCCTTCCCCGTTTCCATCACCGTTCCTGGGATGTAAATTAGCTGCAGCGGGGGCTGTATGTTGGAGCATTGGTAGAGAACCAGGGATAGAGTGATTTAGAGGCTGGCCAAGCCAGGGAGGGAGGCACTGTGCCTGGGCACGGGGCTAGAGGACGGCTGGGAGGAAAGAGCTCTCTGGATGTATACCTGTGGAGGACGGCGCACCTCTTTTACCAACTGGGCCAGCTGCAGATAAGGTGCCTGCACAGTATGTGTCTGTGTGTGTGTGTGTGAGCATTTGTGTGCGTGCGTATCTGCGTGTGTCCATGCATGTGTGTGTGTGGGTGGGTGGGTGGGGGGGTGGGGGGGGGATGTTTAGCATTGATTCCGGCACTGATTGTGTCAGATGCTATTTTCACACTGCGACAGTCGGATAATCTTTTCCCCATCAGCTAGCATTTTCTACTTGTTTGTCCTCTCTCCTCTCTCCTCCTTTTCCACCCTTTCTTCTCCTGCTGTGCTCTAACCAGCAGAGCTGTCTGCTTTTGTGGTGGGATTCACCACAGTGCCTCAGACCTTTGTTAAAATGATGTCATTCATTTTTACATAAGGTGTTATTGACGAGCTCTGTGTTTTCAGATCAAATCAGTGCAGTTGTCACCGACAGGGTTATGGGCTGTGTGTGCGTTTCTTTGTTTTAGATCAGTGCAGTTGACACTGTCTAGAGGCAGTTTTGTGTGTGTTTGTGTTACTGTAGTGTGTGCTACTGTAAAAGCATTTCCTCTTGATGGACAGTAAACATAATTGTTGTCATGTATGCATGATTGCCTGTGCCAGTGGATTGGATACAGTGTGTGTAGCGTAATAGCTTGAACATACAAGATGATATGAATGTCCTACTGTATACTGATTCAGTGTCGTCTCTGTTTGTGAGGAAGTCATTGTGAGGAAGTGAGGTAGTCATCATTCCCAGTAAGCATAGAGCTCACTGTATGGCCATCCTGTGTGTTAAGTGATAGGTATTTGATTTGTAGATCCGAATCAAATAAAATGCTATTCGTCACATGCTTCGTAAACAACAGGTGTGGACTAACAGTGAAATGCTTACTTATGGGACCTTCCCAAAAGTGCAGACAGAAAGAAAATTATAGATAAGTAATAATAATTCAAGTAATAATAGATACACAATGACTAACAACAACTTGGCTATATACAGTGCATTTGGAAAGTATTCAGACCCCCTTTGTTAGGTTAGAGCCTAATTCTAAAATGAATTAAAAAAGGCACAGATCTGAGGAAGGGTACCAACAAATTTGGCATTATTGAAGGTCCCCAAGAACACAGTGGCCTACATCATTCTTAAATGGAAGAAATGTGGAATAACCAAGACTCTTCCTAGAGTTGAGCAATTGGGGGGAGAAGGGCCTTGGTCAGGGAGGTGACCAAGAACCTGATGTTCACTCTGCAAGAGCTGCAGAGTTCCTCTGTGAAGATGAGAGAACCTTCCAGAAGGACAACCATTTCTGCAGCGTCCATGAATCAGGCCTTTATGTTAGAGTGGCCAGATGGAAGTCACTCCTCAGTAAACGGTACAGGACAGCCCACGTGGAGTTTGCCAAAAGGCACCTAATGGACTCAGACCATGAGAAACAAGATGCTCTGGGCTGATGAAACCAAGACTGAACTCTTTGGCCTGAATGCCAAGCGTCACGTCTGGAGGAAACCTAGCGCCATCCCTACAGTGAAGCATGGTGGTGGCAGCATCATGCTGTGGGGATGTTGCTAGTCAGGATCAAGGGAAAGATGAACAGAGCAAAGTACAGAGAGATCCTCCATGAAAACCTGCTCCAGAGCGCTCAGGACCTCAGACTGTACGAGGCAATTGAGGTAGATATCTACTTAAAAATCATACAATGTGATTTTCTGGATATTTGTTTTAGATTCCGTCTCTCACAGTTGAAGTGATAAAAATTACAGACCTCTACATGCTTTGTAAGTAAGAAACACTGCCGATTTTGCAGGTTATCAAATACTTGTTCTCCCCACTGTAGGTATTACCAGTGGTGTAAAGCCGTTATTTAAGTAAAAATACTTTAAAGTAGTTTTTATGGTATCTGTACTTTACTATTTATATTGTTGACCACTTTTACTTCAATACTTTCCTAAAGAAAATAATATACTTTTTACTTCATTTCCCTGACACCCAAAAGTACTTGTTACAAATGCTTAGCAGGATAGGACAATGGTCCAATTCACACAAGTCAAGAGAACATCCCTGGTCATCCCTACTGCATCTTATCTGGCAGACACACCAAACACAAATGCTTTGTTTGCAATTTGTGTCTGAGTGTTAGAGTATGCCCCTGGCTATCCGTAAATTAAAAAAACAAGAAAATAGTGTTGTTTGGTTTGCTTAATATAATGAATGTGAAATGATTTACACTTTTGATACTTAAGTATATTTAAATCCAAATACATTTGGACTTTTTCTCAAGTAGTATTTTAGTGGGTGACTCACTTTTAATTGAGTCATTTTCTATTTAGGTATCTTTACTTTTATTCAAGTATGACAATTGGGTACTTTTTCCACCATTGGGTATTACAGACTGGGTCAGGGAGAGGTTGAAAATTGTCAGTGAAGACACTCTTGCCAGCTTGTATGTGTCCAGGTAATCCATCTGGCCCAGGTCCAGGTAATCCATCTTGTGAATGTGATCCTGTTTTAACTTCTTGGATATAGGGGGCGCTATTTTGATTATTGGATGAAAAACGTTCCCATTTTAAACCAAGATATTTTGTCACGAAAAGATGCTCGACTATGCACATAATTGACAGCTTTGGAAAGAAAACACTGACGTTTCCAAAACTGCAAAGATATTGTCTGTGAGTGCCACAGAACTGATGTTACAGGCGAAACCCAGATAAAAATCAGGAAGTACCGCATTTTTTTAAACCGCCTCATGCCAATGACTCCTTATATGGCTGTGAATGGGCCACGAATGAGCTTAGGCTTTCTGTCGCTTCCCCAAGGTGTCGACAGCATTGTGACGTATTTGTAGGCATATCATTGGAAGATTGACCATAAGAGACTACATCTACCAGGTGGTCGCTTGGTGTCCTCCGTTGCAATTATTGCGTAATCTCCAGCTGCAGTATTTTTCCGTTCGCTTCTGATAAGAAACCAACTGTCACGACTGATATATTATCGAATAGATACGTGAAAAACACCTTGAGGATTGATTCTAAACAACATTTGCCATGTTTCTGTCGATATATATGGAGCTAATTTGGAAAAAAGTTTGGCGTTGTAGTGACTGCATTTTCCGGTCTTTTTCTTAGCCAAACGTGATGAACAAAACGGAGCTATTTCGCCAACACAAATAATCTTTTTGGAAAAAATGAACATTTGCTATCTAACTGAGAGTCTCGTCATTGAAATCATCCGGTTCTTCAAAGGTAAATTATTTTATTTGAATGCTTTTCTTGTTTTTGTGAAAATGTTGCCTGCTGAATGCTAGGCTTAATGCTATGCTAGGCTATCAATACTCTTACACAAATGCTTGTGTAGCTTTGGTTGAAAAGCATATTTTGAAAATCTGAGAACAGTGTTGTTAACAAAAGGCTAAGCTTGTGTTTGAATATATTTATTTCATTTCATTTGCGATTTTCATGAATAGGAAACGTTGCGTTATGGTATTGCGCTTGGTGGCTATGATTACGCTACCGGATACGGGATTGCTCGTCGCTAGAGGTTAAAGGTCTTACTCACGTCGGCTAAGGAGAGCATGATTACACAGTAATTCGGAACAGCTAGTGCTCTCACGCATGGTTCAGTGTTGTTTGCCTCGAAGTGAGCATAGAAGGTATTTAGCTTGTCTGGTATGCTTGCATCACTGGGAAGCTCGCGGCTGGGTTTCCATTTGTTATCGGTTAGCAAGCCTAATGAGCAGCAGAGTAGTAGGATTTAAATCATAGTCCTGTATTGATGCTTTGCCTGTTTGATGGTTTGTTGGAGGGCGTAGTGGGATTTTTTTATGAGCTTCTGGGTTATTGTCCCGCTCCTTGAAAGCGGCCGCTCTAGCCTTTAGCTCCGTGTGGATGAACTGTGTGGACAATGTAGCAAATGCACTTATTAATGAAGCCGGTGACTGGATGAGTCCGGTTACATATTCCAGTCTGTGCTAGCGAAACAGTCCTGTAGCTTAGCATCCGCTTCATCGGACCACTTCCGTATTGAGCGCGTCATTGGTACTTCCTGTAGGAGTTTTTGCTCGTCGGCAGGAATCAGAATTATCGTCAGATTTACCAAATGGAGGAGGAGGAAGAGCTTGGTTGTCACACCCTGACCTTAGTATTCTTTGTTTTCCTCGTTATTTTGGTTAGGTCAGGGTGTGACATGAGTGATATGTGTTTTTGTCTTGTATGTTTATTGGGGCTGTCTCCTTTCTAGGTATTTTGTATGTCTATGGTTGCCTAGATTGGTTCTCAATTAGAGGCAGCTGTCTATCGTTGTCTCTGATTGGGAACCATATTTAGGCAGCCATATTCTGTGGGTACTTTGTGGGTGATTGTTTCCTGTCTTTGTGTTCTCTGCACCAGATCGGTCTGTTTCGGGTTTTGCCACGTTTGTTGTTTTTGTGTTCATGTTGAGTTTCTCATCTTAAAAAGCATGAACTCTAACCACGCTGCGTTTTGGTCCTCCTCTCCTTCGATGGAAGAAATCCGTGACATTGGTATGTGTCTCTGTGTGTGGAGTTAAGGTGATATAGAGTTTATTCGCCTAAAGTTGCACAGGTGGCATGCTGGTAGAAATGAGGTAAAACGGATTACATTTTTCCTGCGTTAAATCACCAGCTCTAGGAGCATGGCTTTGGATGACCATTTTCTTGCTTTCTTATGGCCCTACAGTAGACAACTCATTGAGTGTGGCCATAGTGCCGGTTAGTGGTGTGAAAAATATAGAAGACTCTACACCTTATGAGGTATTCTAACTCAGGTGAGCAGAACCTCAAGACTTCTTTAATATTATAGACTGCGCAACAGCTGTTAACAAAGGGACACACAACGCCCCCCTTGAGCTTACCCGACGCTGACATTCTCTCCGGCTGATGTATAGGAAAAACAGCTAGAATTTTATCCATGTCCTTGTTCAGCCACGTTTCCAAGAAAAAGATTAGTTCTTCAGGTCCCGTTGATAGGATAGTTGCGAAAGGAGCTCGTCCATATTGTTCTCCAGTGACTGTGCATTCGCCTATAGAATAGAGGGTAGAAGTGGTTTATTTACTCACAACAGTAGTTTCATCAGGCTGCCGGCACTTCGGCCTCTATATTGCTGTCTCGGGCCTGGTCCAGGGTGAGGCAGTATGCCCTGCGCTGCCGACTCATTGAACTACAAATCTTCTGTAACGTGTATGCTGGGAGTCGGGACGCAAGTTCAGGGAGTGTATTCAATAACTAAATGAACAAAACAAGAAACATGGGTAGTGTGCATACATGAACACTGGAACAGAAACAATAACGCCTAGGGAAAAGACCAAAGGTAGTGACATATATAGGGAAGGTCATCAGGCAGGTGATGGAGTCCAGGTGAGTCTGATGAGGTGCTGGTGTGCCTAACGATGGTGACAGGTGTGTGTAATAATGAGCAGCCTGGTGACCTTGAGAGCCGGCGAAGGAGTATACGTGACATCTTCATCCAAATTAAGGTTAGTAATTGCCTTTTTATGGTCAGAACCTATTTTTGGTCATAGGAAAGATTGTGGAAACATTATGTACAAAAAATAACAGAATTGGTCAGAAGCCCGTAAAACAGATGCTATTGCATTCCAGTGCGATTCTTTTCAGATAAGGTTCATGATTTGTTTGTGTAATTTTTTTATTTAACCTTTATTTAACAAGGCAAGTCAGTTAATTAAGAAAAAAATATTATTTACAATGACGGCCTACACTGGCCAAAACTGGGCCAATTGTGTGCCGCCCTATGGGACCCCCAATCATGGCCGGTTGTGATACAGCCTGGATTCGAACCAGAGAGTCTGTAGTGACACCTCTAGCACTGAGATGCTGTTCTGCCCTCACAATGTGTAAGCTACAAAGTTTGGCAGACAGCTTCCACTCTTAATAAATAAATAAAGAATATAATAAAGAATCAGGGAGGCATTGGTGCCGTTAAGAATCTTTAGAAGATATTTTGTTTGTAAAACTGTAACAGATACAAAAAGGAGAAAATGTATTAGAAAATTAGCTATATACATTTATGAAAATGGATACAAATAAAGAAGAGCATTTTATCACAAGCTAGCAACAATAAAATATCCTGAGCTTGCCAACATGACCATGCAGAAATTATGACAATTTACATCACAGGAAAGGTGCCACTAAACATATACACACAATCTAAGTGTTCGTATAGCTTAATAACTATACTTTACCTCTGTCCGAGGTATCTGAACACTTAAAATAGTTATATACTTCCAAAACCGAAAGAAGTTAAATTCCGTCACGAAATGTTAGCTAGCATGCTAACACATAATGTTAAGTGAATGGGCGATAGTTAGCGCAATTAGTTTAGCATCATCGGAAAAAAATGTTTAAAAAAACCATCAATATTCTAGAAACGCAATTTGAATTAGCAAAAGTATGTCCTAAAAACTTAAAATACTTACAGACTTATCTTTAACCAAGGCCTAGCAAGATGGAAACACATAACGAGTCTGTCTGTTGTTGCTCGGATTGTTCTGATAGGAATTAACTCTGAACAGATGTTAACGAATTAAAAACTACAGTACCCAACTTCCCCACTAGTTGACAACAAAGGACAACATAATACTTTGTACAGAAGTACAACTATCGGAACAGATGCAGTGCCTTAGACCGCTGCGCCTCCCGGGAGCTCAAAAGGCGAGGGGTTGTGGTGACATGAACGTGGAAGATGGTGAATGAAGGCTTAACAAACCATCGTTAAAGCTGATGTAGCTATACATTTCAGTCCAAAAGATGTGCTATGGTGTGTTGGATCTATGAAATGTCCATGTTCTTATTTGCCACTGAGTGTTCGTTGTTCTAGAAGGGAGGAGTGAAAACTCGCAGACACATGGCCATCCAGAAATTGAGTTTCACACCCCTGGTTTACACCATACACCACCCCTTTCCCAATAAAATGTCTCCACATAACAAGTGTTTTCGCTCCTCCATTGGACTTGATTGATCACTTAATCTAGTGACTCCCCATCCCGCATGAGGGAGCGTAATCATCGACTGACACTAATTAACATAACGCAACGGACATAAATATTCCTAGAAAATATTCCTATTCATGAAAATCACAAGTGAAATATATTGAGACACAGCTTAGCCTTTTGTTAATCACCCTGTCATCTCAGATTTTCAAAACCGACGCTAGACAAGCATTTGTGTAAGTTTATCGAAAGCCTAGCATAGCATTTTGTCCAGCTAGCAGCAGGTAACTTGGTCACGGAAATCAGAAAAGCAATCAAATTAAATATTTTACCTTTGATGAGCTTCGGATGTTTTCACTCACGAGACTCCCAGTTAGATAGCCAATGTTCCTTTTTTTCAAAAATATAATTTTTGTAGGCGAAATAGCTCCGTTTGTTCTTCACGTTTGGCTGAGAAATCGCCCGGAAATTGCAGTCACGAAAACGCCAAAAAATATTCCAAATTAGCTCCATAATATCGACAAAAACATGGCAAACGTTGTTTATAATCAACCCTCAAGGTGTTTTTCAAATATCTATTTGATAATATATCCACCGGGACAATTCGTTTTTCAGTAGGACCGATTGGAATAATGGCTACCTCTTTATTTTACGCGAGAATCACTCTGGGGGCATCGGGTGACCACTTGCGCAATGTAGCCTCTTACGGGTATTCTTCAACATAAATGCGTAAAACTACGTCACAATGCTGTAGACACCTTGGGGAATACGGAGAAAAAGTAATCTGGTTGATAGCCCATTCACTGCTCAATAGAGGCGCATTGGAACGCAGCGCTTTCAAAACATGAGGCACTTCCGGATTGGATTTTTCTCAGGCTTTCGCCTGCAATATCAGTTCTGTTATACTCACAGACAAGATTTTTACAGTTTTGGAAACTTTCGAGTGTTTTCTATCCTAAGCTGTCAATTATATGCATATTCTAGCATCTTGTCCTGACAAAATATTCCGTTTACTACGGGAACGTTATTTTTCCAAAAATGAAAATAATGCCCCCTAGTCACAAGGTTTTAAGGTCATTGATTAGTTATGAACTCCCCTCACCTGGTTGTCTAGGTCTTAATTTAACACGAATGGCAACTCTGGTGTACACTATGAAGTCTTACTAGGGTTTGTCATGTGGAGATGTAGGGATTAAGCTATACACTGACAAATAAAGAGACTCAATACACTCTGTCGGACTCTGTGCTCTATATCATTAGTGAGATGTGGCGTGATAGGCCTCTGTCCTTGTCCCGCTTGTCTTTGTACACACGCACGCACACACACATCACAGCCTGCTGAGCATGTTGAGCCCAAGGTGATTACACTATTAGAAAAGAAGATGCTATCTAGAACCTAAAATGTTTTTTTCAGCTGTCCCTATAGGATACACCTTTTAAAAACGGTTCCAAGTATAACCCTTTTGGTTCCTTAGAGGGTTCTACATGGAACCAAAAGGGTTCTACCTTAAACCTTAATTGGTTCTGCCTGGAACCAAAAAGGGTTCTCCTATGGGGACAGCCAAATAACCCCTTTGGGAATATTTTTTTCTGAGTGTACTAGTTCACACAATTACTGTGATGTGTACCATGTTTTGTGTGTCTGTGTGTGTCTGCGTCTGCTTGCTTGAGGGCCTGCATCCGCGTGTGTGTTTTAGACTGCATTTTAACTGTCTGTTTGTTTATGGTGTTTTTGAGTGTAGGAGGCGTGGTGGATAAGGACCTTCGGCACTACCTCAACCTGCGCTTCTCCAAGGGCTCCGTGGACCACGACCACCAGCAAATTATTAGAGACAACCTCTACCTCCGCACCGTGCCCTGTGAGTCAACACGCACGCATGCAGACACAGTCACTCAGTCATTCACTCCCTCACCCCTCAACCCACCTTAGAGAGAAGTTGCTTGGTTGTTACCTGACCCCTGACCATAGCTGAACATTAGGAATGCATTTCATTATTCCTCCTCTCCTTGGGCTTTCCCTCAATCTCTCCTTTATACAACTCGGCAGGTAGAGGCCAGATCCCTTTAGGCATCCAACCTATCCCTTTCAAACAACCTGTTTACATCAATGATGTCGCTCTTGCTGCTGGTGATTATCTGATCCACCTCTACGCAGACGACACCATTCTGTATACTTCTGGCCCTTCTTTGGACTCCAGACAAGCTTCAATGCCATACAACACTCCTTCCGTGGCCTCCAACTGCTCTTCAACCGATCACTGCCCGCACCTGCCCGCCCGTCCAGCATCACTACTCTGGACGTCTCTGACTTAGAATATGTGGATAACTACAAATACCTAGGTGTCTGGTTAGACTGTAAACTCTCCTTCCAGACTCACATGAAGCATCTCCAATCCAAAATTAAATCTAGAATTGGCTTCCTATTTCGCAACAAAAGCATCCTTCACTTATGCTGCCAAACATGCCCTGTAAAACTGACCATCCTACTGATCCTCGACTTCGGCAATGTAATTTATAAAATAGCCTCCAGCACTCTACTCAACAAATTGGATGCAGTCTATCACTGTGCCATCCGTTTTGTCACCAAAGCCCCATATACTACCCACCACTGCGACCTCTATGCTCTCGTTGGCTGGCCCTCGCTTCATACTCGTCACCAAGCCCCGCGTTATCTCAGCTCACTGGTCACCATAGCAGCACCCTCTCGTAGCACTCATATCTCCCTCACTAGCTTTAAGCACCAGTTGTCTGAGCGGCTCACAGATCACTGCACCTGTACATAGCCCATCTGTAAACAGCCCATCCAGCTACCTCATCCCCATACTGTATTTATTTATTTATTTATTTATTTATCTTGCTCTTTGCACCCCAATATCTCTACTTGCACATGCATCTTCTGCACAGTGTTTAATTGCTATTTTGCAAATACTTCACCACCATGGCCTATTTATTGCATTAACTCCCTTGTTACCTCATTTGCACTCACTGTATGTATGTATTTTTTCTACTGTATGTTTTGTTTATTCCATGTGTAACTCTGTGTTGTATGTGTCGAACTGCTATGCTTTCTTGGCCAGGTCGCAGTTGCAAATGAGAACTTGTTCTCAACTAGCCTACCTGGTTTAATAAATGTGAAGTAAAATAAATAACTAAAAGATGTGTCTATTGAGCTACACCCGCCCTGTGTTTGAGATGAAGTTGGGTACGGTGAGACAATCTAAATGCACCTGACCTGTGTTTTGAGGTGAGGTATGAGACTATTGAGATGCACCCAACCTGTGTTTGAGGTGAGATTTTTGAAATGTACCTATGTTTGAGATGAGACTATTGAGATGCACCCAGCATCTGTGGGCTCTTATTGGCTGATTGACTCCGATCCAAGACAACATATTTGGTGTATTTGCAGTGCTGTTTCTAAGTTGGTTAAAGCTTGATGTACTACTTGACAGTTCTCTTAGTTTGATATCGAACAGGCTGTGTCTGAAATGTCACCATGTTACCAGTATAGTGCACTACATGTGGTTATTTTATAGGGAATGTGGTGCCATTTCAGATGCGCTCTATGTTAGAGTCCTGCCCTGCTCCGGGCCATATCAATTCCAAGAACCCAGACACCCGACATCAGGACAGATTTTTTTCCGCAACCCGAACTAACCCGCATAGAATTGTTCTGAGAGCCCATTACCCCGCAAAAAACATCAATGTATTTTGCTACTAGTTTTTATGGCTCCAGGTTTTTCTGGAAGTCAACTTTTATTTTCAAGTAGTAGATGTATTTTATGCAATAGCAGTAGTGTAAATTTAATGATAATTAACAATTGTTTTCGTACCATAATCCATCTATTTATCCATCTTCTACCAACACACACTCTCCCCTTCCAAATGCTCTCCCTTTTGCTGCAGCATTATTTGTACAGTGCATAACTATCTATATGTATTGATATGTTGTTACGGTGCGTGAATGAGGACCCAAAAGCGAATCAACTTAAACAGAGCTTCTTTAATTACCAAACATAGGTAGGCTCAGATGGACCGGCAGATTCCGACAGGACAGGACAAGGTTACAGCAAACATGACGACAGTCTGGTTCAGGCATGAATGACACAAACAAACAAGAATCCGACAAGGACAGGAGCAGAAACAGAGAGAGATATTGGGACCTAATCAGAGGGAAAAAAGGGAACAGGTGGGGAACGGGGTGAATGGGTAGTTAGAGGAGACAAGGGACAGCGGGGGAGAAAAGGTAACCTAACACGACCAGCAGAGGGAGACAGGGTGAAGGGAAAGGACAGAGACAAGACAACATGACAGTACATGACATATGTAGGCTACGTGTGCCTTTAAAAAACAAAAATATGTAGTTCTGTCCTTGAGCTGTTCTTGTCTATTAATGTTCTGTGTTATGTCATGTTTCGTGTTTTGTGTGGAACCAAAGGAAGAGAAGCTGCTGCGTTTTGCAACAGCTAATGGTGAACCTAATTATAACAACTCTGCATGTTCTCCGGTTTGTAAAGAGTAAAAATATGCTACAATCTGACCTGAATTGACACTCTGTCTGCTGAAAGAATCTACCATAAGTAATTCTTGGTGTGTGGATATTTACAGTGAGTTCCAAAAGTATCTGGACATTCACAAGTTGTTGTTTGCTTTGGTTCTGTACTCCAGCACCGTGGATTTGAAATGATAATATTACTGAGGTTAAAGTGCAGACACACAAATATTATACCCCCCCCCCCAAAATACTAACTTCACCTGTCATTGTAATGGTGAGAGGTTAGCATGCTTTAGGGGTATGATATGTGTTCTTCTGTAACTTTCTCACTCTTCATTATTCATGTTGAAATTAGCTAGACTACTGAACTTCAAGTCTGTGTGTATGGGACAGAGGCATGAGCACTGTGTGTTTGTTTATTCTGGTTGCTAGGCAACCCAACACTATGGTGAGTGGGCTGCCTACAGCTACAGCTGCAGCAGAGGAGACTACATTAGTTTGTTTTATCACACTTGATACTCATGCCTTGTTTAAAACATCTGGGAACTTGGAAATCTCTTCCTTCCGCCTTCAGTGTGTTCAAGACAACTGTGAACTCTGAAAAAAACGAGCTCTGACTTGGAAAAATAGTTGAATGGTCATCCAACTCATCCTACAATTCGGAAACTCAGCCACCTTTCTAGAGCTCCAACTTTCTGACCTGAAGATCACTGACGTCATGATTTGACCTATATATATTTTGTCTTTCTTTAAAGCACCATTGTGATCTGATTTCCTCTTGATCAGAAAGCCTGAAAGTGCGCTTTATATTCCGGTAAAGCCTATACCTCAAGCTATCCCTCAGAGTGCATCTCATCGTTATTTTCCTTCACACATTGTTCAAAGGTAAACGACCCAGAAAGATGCAAATGCACAATTTACTTTACAATTTACTCGATTAACAACAAAATAGGCTAAAAAACAGCCTAATGCATGGCTGGCTACTACTGCTTGCATTCACTCCAGACACAGATTTAGATGAAAGTAGGATAATTTGATTGTTTCACTTTTGAGAGGAGCAAAACGTTTCTCTCCCGATACTTACGCAACAACATTTGTACAACCAAAATAAACTATCTACATTTTATTTTCAAATGATCTGTCGCTTTGTAAACATTCCTGAGCGAGAATAAATAATAATAATAATAGCAAGCATGGGCTCAGATCATGACATAACGACAGACGTAGTCAGCAATGGAATAATTATACCAAACTAAACAACAGCAAGTAGACAGACAAAAACAACAAAATGGTCTCAGCAAAGTCAACAGGAATTAACTAGATTCACAGCAAATTACTAGACACGGATTCTGATTCATACACAATGTTTGGAGAAGGGCCTGAGATGATTGACTGTGAGTGAAACAGTGAGTGCATGTGTCTGTCTATGAGAGCAGAGGGAGAGCGGCTTGTTCTAAACCAATCTTTGCAGCAGGCTCAAGCGATACCCCGCCCATTTCTTTACAGACAGAAGAACTAGCCAATAGTTGTTTAGAACACACAGCGCTTCATACTGTTTGAGTGAAATAAAGATGTGAGCTGGCAGCTGAAAGACACTTTTTTTTTCTTCAGATTACAGATAATTACAAAAAACACTTGTGTCATAACGGTATTCAGAAAATTCTCCATATCTATTACAATACTCATTTTGTCCGAGTACTCGGCACACCCCTACAGGACTACTATGTAATGCTTTGTTGCTTGTAAGGGAGTCATCCATGTGTGAAGACTACTCTGGTTATACGTGCAAAGCAATAGAAAATATCTACTGACAAGAGGACAGAGCCTCTAGCAAGAGTTTCAGGGCAACAAAGAGTGTGTTGAATGCTCAAGAAATGCTATATAAATCCTTAATGCCATCTACTGTATCTTACTGTCTCTGTCTATGTCTCTCTCTCTCTCGCTCCTTCACTCATCCTGTAGAAAAGCTCTCAGCATGTGGTTTCCACGGCAACTAGCCTCATTTCCAGGCCTGCGTTGTCATGACGCCCTGCCCCCAACTGCACACAGAACATGCACATTGCTAAGACACACACACAGCGGTCACACACGAAAGTCACACATGAGCATTGCTCACACAAACACAGGTGTGGATGCCATGGCTCTGATTGACATTTCATTGATTTTGACCCGATCAGCACTTTGGTCTGTCAATATGCACACACACACACACACAGGGACATTTTACATTTTAATAATTTAGCTGAATACTGCATAAACTGTTTAGTAACACAAATTCAGTAAAATCTATTTTTTATGTGCCCACGTTTTCCAAAAACTGTTAAATATCTGGTCCAAGATTCAAAGATGTCTGCGGAAATAATGGCGTGTCAGCTAGCACGTTATACCTTGACTTTAATTTTTTACATTTTGATTATGGAATTACAATAACTAAATTGGATATACACCCAGCAATAACGAAATTTCGTCATGGGTCATGTACTATACAGATGCATAATTACAGACATTAATAATATTGTATTCATGGCGATATAGCCTGAATAGTTGCACAATGGTACAAATATGTAATATCTTCCTTTGCATATGTTGATATTATTCTACATAGCGGCTATTATTTTAATGAGCTCTGCCCCCAAACAAGACCACTTTTGCTGAATCAATCATAGACGTCTATGTTTCACAAGTTTGGACATCAAAGTACGGCACAGTAGTGCTCAGTAGAGTACAGTACATCAGAGTTCAGTAAAGTAGAGTACAGTGCCTTACAGTACATTATACTGTTCTCAATTTTAGTGTGCTCTGCTGTACAGTACTGAACTCTACTCTATTCAACTCTACTGTACAGTACAGAATAACGTACAGAATAGGGCTGTACTGCACTGTACAGTATGGAACTATACTCTAGTTAACTCGTTTTACTGTAGTGTATTGTATTGTACTGTGCTGTAATGTCCAAACTTGTGAAACATTGATTTCTATGATTGCTTCATATTTGGTTCGGACTATATTTGGAACAAATCAAGGCCAGTCCAAACTCGACCAAAAATCTACATCAGTGGACGTTCAAATCAAGTCCGGACGGTAACAATAAACAACATCTGCAGACATTGAAATCAAGCTCAGGGCGAACTGACCAAATTTCAACTACTTTTCAATGTCCATGGATGTCCAGTGTTGGTCAGTGCTCAGTGGGTAGGATGCCGGTTACAGTAAATGGAAAGAGAGGGAGCTCATGTGTAGTTGTCAATATGATCCGGGAGAGGTGACATTAACTGTAGAGAGAGAGAGAGAGAGAAGTGAAAAAGGCAGACACTTGCTTTGACTGCCAGATGACAGATAAAATAAAGAAAAACCGTTATGAGATGGACAAACTCATCAGGTGACCCAACTGTGGTTTGTGACTACTATGAATTCCCATTGTAGCCAATTCAATTGCAGTAATTCTGTTTCAGATTTTTCTGAAATTCTGTTACTGATTTTCAGTAAATCAAACAGTAGTAAAAACACGAACTAATTGGTAGGTCTACCTTGACATTTTACTTCTGTGAACTTTAATAAAAGATACAGAAAGTGTTCATACCTCTTGACTTATTCCACATTGTTGTGTTACAGCCTGAATTCAAAATGGAAGAAATGGAAGAAAACTGCTCAAAAAAATTAAGGGAACACTAAAATAACACATCCTAGATCTGAATGAATGAAATATTCTTATGAAATACTTTTTTCTTTACATAGTTGAATGTGCTGACAACAAAATCACACAAAAATTATCAACAGAAATCAAATTTATCAACCCATGGAGGTCTGGATTTGGAGTCACACTCAAAATTAAAGTGGAAAACCACACTACAGGCTGATCCAACTTGTGATGTAATGTCCTTAAAACAAGTCAAAATGAGGCTCAGTAGTGTGTGTGTGGCCTCCACGTGCCTGTATGACCTCCCTACAAGGCCTGGGCATGCTCCTGATGAGGTGGCGGTTGGTCTCCTGAGTGATCTCCTCCCAGACCTGGACTAAAGCATCCTCCAACCCCTGGACAGTCTGTGGTGCAACGTGGCGTTGGTGGATGGAGTGAGACATGATGTCCCAGATGTGCTCAATTGGATTCAGGTCTGGGGAACAGGCGGGCCAGTCCATAGCATCAATGCCTTCCTATTGCAGGAACTGCTGACACACTCCAGC